>NW_027470017.1:0-48614 GCF_051020765.1 Lasioglossum baleicum | reverse complement strand
ACTTTCTCGGAATGTTTGACCCTCGATTTTGTTATTCTTACATGAAAACTGCTTGTCGGCCTGATAAAATGTATTCCAATTTCTACCCAGGTGCAACATGTGATACTCTAGATACTGGGCGTTTGGCTTTCGGATGGTATGGCCTTCCGTACAGCATGTGACTTTATACCAATTGATAACACTATCAATCGGATTGGTTCTCTACATTAATATTCAAACCGCGATCAAAGGTCGCCATTAAAAATAGTGTACAGCGCATTACCAGCAGAATACCTGGTCTGTCCCTCGGAATCACACGAAAAGTGCAGGTATTGTCTTAGCAGTTGGGCTCTCAGAGGAGGTGGGATCGTACTTCAATGGTTTGACTCTCGACTTCGCTATTTGCACATAAAAAACAGTTGTCCGACTGCCAAAACGTCTACTAATTTGTTTCCTGAGTTCCATGATACTCGCTACTGCGGGTTAGGTTCTATGAAGGTAACGTATTCGGTTGGAAGAATGATTGTATACCAATTAGTATTGTTCTCCGACGGATTCACCGTCCGCTTTAATATTCACACCGTGAATTAAGGTGACTATTTCCAATGCCGCACAAGGGATTATCTCCCGCAATACCTGCTTTCACTATCGGAATAACACGATAGCTGCAGCTATTTACAATGTTGTGCGATTTTCAAATAAGGTGATAAGCTTCTCGAAAGGTTTGACCATCGAACTTCTAGTTCATACAAGTAATTAAGGTGCGCGTCACTAAAATGTATACTAATTTGTCTCGCTGAACACAAAGTTATACCCACGATACAGCAGGTTATATTTTCGGAAGGTAAGGCCTTTAGTTTGAAGAGTGACTTTATACAAATTGGTAGATATCTCAGACAGTATATCCTTATACTTTAATGTTTAACCCTTGAATTATGGTGTCTATTGCCAGTCTTGTACTGCGAATTCACTCCAGAAATACTTGGTTCCACCCTTCTAATCGCATGATAGATGACGCACTTGACTTAGCCGTTCGCCTGCCGAAAAAGGTAGTAACATTGTCGAACGGCTTGACAATAGATCCTCTTGTTCATAAAAGAAATTACGTTGAACTTCTATAAAATGTATACTGACTCATTCCTCTAAGCACGGTGTTATACTCCCGATACAGCGGGTGAGATTTTGGGAGCGTAAGGGCCGCGGTAAAAATATTGACACTATACCAATAGGTAACGTTCTACAACGGTTTGACTCTGTATTTTTATATTTATACCGTGAATTAGAATGTATACTGCCAACACTGTACAGCACATTTACGCCCAGAATATCTGGTTTGACTCTCGGAACCGCATGATAGGTGAAGCTATTGACATAGCTGTTCGACTCTCTCAGAAGGTGGCAACGTTCCCGAGCGGTCCGACACACGATATTCTGACTCATACATGAAGTTATGGTGTCCTTCACTGAAGTGAATACTAATTTAGCTCTATGAACACGAAGTTCTATTTCCGAAACGTCGTGTTAGCATCTCCGATCGTAAGGCAACTGATAAAGCGTTTGGCTCTGTACGAATAGTTAACGTTCTACAACGGTTTGACGGTCTGCTTTAACAATCAGACCGCGAATTGAGGAGTCCATTTCCAATAATATACAGCGGACTTACTCCAGGAATACCTGGTTTAACGCTTGAAAACACAGGATATGTAAAGCTATTGACTTAGCTGTTCGAATATCATAGAAGGTGGTAACGTTCTCGAATGATTTGAGAATCGAACTTTTAATTTATACATAAAATCAAGGTGCTAGTCACCAAAATGTAAACTATTTCGTACCTATAAGCATGGTGTTATCCTCCCGATACAGCAGTTCAGATCTTCCTAGGTAAAGGCATTCTGTAAGAAGTTAAACCTACGCGAATAGGTAATGTTCTACGATGGTTGGACCATCTGCTTTAATTTTCAAACCTTAAATTAAGGTATATATTGGGATTATTGTACAGCGGATTTACTCCAGGAATACCAGGTTTGACTCTAGGAATCAATGGATAGGGTGATGGTACTGATGTAGCCGCTTGTCTCTCAGAGATGGTGGCAACGATCTCAATCGGTTTGGCCCTCCAACTTCTAATTCATAAGTTGAGGTGCCCATCACTGATATAAATAACAATTTCTATCTCTGAACACGATGTTATACTCTCGATGTAGCGGGTGAGGCTCGCGGAAGTTTACGCCTTCGGTAAAACGATTGACCTTATGGCAATTGGTAACGCTCTCAAACGGCTTGACACCATATTTTAAAATGCAAGCTATAAATTAAGGTGTTTATATCCAATGATGTGCAGCGCATTTACTCCCGGAGTACCTGGTTTGACACTCACAGGTTAGATAAAGCTATTGACATAGACTTTCGGCCGTCAAACAGGGTGGAAACGTTCTCGAACGGTTTAGCGTTCGATACTCTAACTCAAAAATATATTTAATGTGCCGTCAAAGAAATGTATACCACTGTGTTATTATAAACACGAACTTATACTCTCGGTCGGGCGGATTAGCTTCTCGAACAGCAAGGATTTCGATAAATCGTTTGCGTTTATAGATACTGGGAACCTTCCCAAAATGTGTAACGCTCTATTCTAATATTCGAACCGTGGCGCTAGGTGTCTGTGCCGACACCGTTCAGCGGATTTACTCCCGGAATTCCAGATTTGCACAGCCTAGTCACAGGAGAGTTGAAGTTATTGACTTAGCCTTTCGTCTGTGACAGCAAGTGGCAACGTTCTCATGCGGTTTGACACTCGATCTTCTAAATTATGCACGAAATTAGGGTGCGCGACGTCAGAAAGTATACTAATTTGCTTCACTAAACGCGAAGTTATACTTTCGGTCCAACAGGTGAGGTTCTCGATGGGTAAGGCCATAGGTGAAATGTTAGACTCTATACCAATTGGTATACTTCTGCAACTGGTGAACTCTGAATATTAATATTCAATCCGATAAAAATGTATCTATTGCCAATACTGTTCGGCGGATTTCATCTCGGAGTACCTGGTTTGACACTCTGAATTGCAGGATGCATGAAGCCATTGACTCAGCCGCTCGTCTCTCAAACGAGGTGATAACGTTCGTGATCGGTTTGACCCGCGATCATCAAATTCATTCATGACATTAAGGTGGTCGCCACTAAAGTGTATTCCATTTCGTACCTCTGAATACTGTTTTGTACTCTCGATATAGCTGTTTTGTTTTTCGGAGGGATAGGGCTTCGCCAATGTGTTTGATTTTATACCAATTGGCAACGCACTAAACAGTACGTCGCTGCACCTTAATATTAAGACCGTGAATTAAGGGGTATATTGCCAATAATGTTCAGTGGACTCTCGGTATAACAAGTATAGGTGAAACAAGTGAAAGAGCAGTTCGACTCTCAAAGAAGGTCGCAACGGTCTCTAACGGATTGACTAACCAACTCCTTATTTATCCATTAGATTAAGGTGCCCGTCACGACAATGGACACAAATTTTCTTCTATGAAAACGTAGTTATACCCTGGATGCACCGGGTCAGCTTCTCGGACGGTAAAGCATTCCTTGAAACGGTTGACTTTATAGAGATTAGTAACGTTACCACACGGTGTGATGATGTATTTCAATATTCACTCCGCGAATTAAGGTGTCTATTGGGAATACTTGTCAGCGGAATTACTCCAGCAATACCTGGTTTGGCTTTCCGAACCACTTGATAGGTAAAGCTATTGACTTAGCCGCTCGAATCTCAAAGAAGGCGGTAACGTTCCAAAACGGTTTGACCCCCAATCATGTAATTCATAGATGAAGCTAAGGTGCGTGTCACTGAAATGGAGACTTCTGTCTCTAAACGCGAAGTTATTCTCCCGATGTAGTCGGTTAGTTTTCCGGGTATAAGGACATCAGTAAAACGTTTGACTTTATAGCAATTGGTAACGATATACACCAGTTTGACCCACTACTCCTTATTCAAGCCGTGAATAAAGGTGCACATTGCCCGAACAGTTCAGCATACTTAAACCAGGAATACCTAGTTTGACTCTCGGATTTTCGGGGTAGGTCATGCTATTCACTTTGTCGTTCGTATTTTTCGGAATCTAGCAAAGTTCACGGACGGTTTGACCGTCGATTTTCTAATTTATAATGAAGTTTTGATGCCCGACACTGAAATGTAGTCTAGGTTCCTACTCTGTTCCCAATTTTATACTATCGATACGGCGGGTTAGCTTCTCTGGGCTATCGGTACAGTGTTTGATTCTATACCAATAGGTAACGTTCCATAATGGTTTGACGGTCTGCAATAGCATTCAAACATTGCATTATGGTGTCTATTGCCGATTCTGTTCTGCAGATTTACTCGAGGCATACCTGCTATGACTCTGGGAAGCACAGGATGTGTGAAGTTATTGACTTAGACTTTCGACTCTCACAGAAGGCGGCAACGTGCTGGAGCGGTTTGATCATGAATCTTCTGATTCGTATATGAAGTTAAGGTGCTGGTCAATAAAATTTATACTAATTCATCCCACTGAACATGATGTTACACTCTCAATACGGCGGGTTAGTTTAACGGACGGTAAGCTGTCTGTAAAATGTTTGACTATAAAGCATTTGGTAACGTTCTGAAACGGTATGACGCTCAGTTTCGGTATTCAATCAGCGAATTAAGGTGTATATTGCCAATACCGTTCAGCGGATTTACTCGCGGAATATGTGCTTTGAATCTCGGAATCTCAGGGTGGGTGAATCTATCGACATAGTCATTCGACTCTCAAAGCAGGTGGAAACATTCTCGAAGGACTTGGCTCACGATTTTGATACCTACTCATGGAAATGTGGCGTGTGTCTGATAAAATCTCCACTAATTTGTTTCCGTCAACATTAAGCAGGGCACTAACTGCAGCTGGTTGGGCTGCTCGGACGGTACGGCCTTCGGTGAAAAGTTAGACTCCACACCAATATGTAATGTTGAACAACTGTGTGACTCTTTACTTTATAATCAATACCGGGAAGTAGGGATTTCAATGCCTACACTGCATAGCGGATTGACGCCTGGAATGCCTGGTTTGACTCTCGGATTCAATGGATAGGTGAAGCTATTGGCTAAGTCGTGCCACTCTCAAAAAGGGTGATAACGTTCTCAAACAGATTAGCGCTCTATTTTAATATTCACAACCGAGAATGAAGATGTTCATTACCCGTACTTTTCAGCGAATTTTCTCTAGGAATACCTGGTTTGACTCTCTGATTCGCAGGATGGGTGCAGCTATTGACTTAGCCTTCTGTCTATCACGGATCGTGGTAACTTTCTCGAGCGATTTGACCCTCGATGATATAATTCAGGCATGAAACTGACGTGCTCGACTCTAAAATGTAAATTAATTGGTTCCTCTGAACACGATGTAATACTCCCTATACAGCGGATTAGGGATTCGGTGGCTGAGGCCATCAATAACACGTTTGACTTCATAACAATTGGAAACGTCCTACAGCGTTTGGACGTTCCGAATTAATATTCAAACCGTGAATTAAAGTACCTGTTGCCAATACTGTTCAGCGCATTTACTCCCAGAATTCCCGGTATGAATCTCGGAAACACAGGATATGAGAAGCTATTGACATAGACGTTCGAATATCATGGAAACTGGAAATGGTCTCGATCGGTTTGACCCTCAGTTTTCTCATTCCTACACGAAATTAAGATGCCCTCACGATAATGTATTCCAACGTGATTCTTTATCCACGAAGTTATACCTTCGATACGACGGGTTAGCTTCACGAACGGTAAGGCTCTCGGCAAAACGCTATACTTTGTGGCAACTGGTAAATATCTAAAACGGAGTGACGTTGTATTTTGAGATGTAAGGCATGAAGTAAGTTGGCTGATACAAATACGCTTCAGCGTATTTACTCCCGGAGTACCTTGTTTGCCTCTCCGAATCACAGGATAGGTGAAACTATAAATTATCCCTTCGAGTCTCAAATTGTGTGGTAACGTTCATAAACGGTTTGACACACTATTCTAATATTCAAACCGTTAATGAAGTTGCTTGTTAGCAATACTGTTCAGCGAATTTACTCCAGGAGTACCTGGCTTGACTCTCCGAATCACTTGATAGTGGTGCTATTGACATATCCGTACGACTCTCATAGTGGGTGGTAACGTTCTCAAACGGATTGATGCAAAATATTAATATTCAAATCGTGAATCAAGGTGTTTATTATGAATACTGCTCATCGGATTTATTTCCGGAATACCTGGTTTGACTACCGGAATCGCAGAATTGGTGAAGCTATTGACTTAACCAATCGGATCTCACAGAAGGTGGCATCGTCCTCGTGCGGATTGTCCATCTATCATCAAACTCATAAATTAAAATAAAGTGCCCGTCATAAAATGTATGCTAACTTTCTTCTCGGAACACGATGCTTTACTCTCGATATAGGGGGTTATCTCCACGGAATGTAAGGACTTCTGCAAAAAGTTTGACTTTCTACCAGTAGGTAACCGTCTACTATGGTATGACTCTGTACTTTACTATTTGTACAATGAATTGACGTGTTCCTTGCCAATACTATACAACCGATAGACGCTCGGAATTCCTGGTTTGACTCTCGGAATAACAGGATAGGTGAAGTTATTCACATAGCATTACGACTGTCACAAAAGGTGCTAACGGGCTCGAACAGTTTGACTGTCGATTTTGCTATTCATACGTGATACTAAGGTGTCCGTCCGCTCCAACGGCTACACACTTGTTTCGGTGAACTTTCAGCTACAGCGGGACAGGTTCTCGGAAGGTATAGTATTGGGTAAAAAGCATTACTTTATTTTAATTGATAATGTTTTCCGACTGTTGGACACCCTACATTAATATTCATTCCGTGATGTAAGGTGTTTCTTGCTATTACTATTCAATGGATTTAATCCCGGAATTCCTTGTTCGACTCTTGGAATGACAGAATATATAATGCTCTTGACTTAGCTGTTCGCCTCTCACAGAAGATGACAACGTTCTCATGCGGTTTGACACTCGATCTTCTAATTCATACACGAGGATAAGTTGCCCGTCTCTGAAGTGAATACTAATTTATATTTCTGAACACGGAGTTATGCTCTCGATAATGCGCGTGAGGTTCGCGGAAGGTACAGCCTTGTGTAAACCGTTTGAGTTCATACCAATGGGTATCGCTCTCAGACAGCTTGTCTCTCTTCTGTAATAATCATACCGAGAATTATGATATCCATTGCCAATAGTGTACAGCGGATTGATTCCTGAAATACCTTGTTTGACTATTGGAATAACGGTATAGGTGATGCCATTGGCTTAGCTGTTCGACTTAGAAGAAGGTAGTAACGTTCTCGAACGGTTTGACATTCGATCTTCGAAATCATACCTGAAATTAAGGTGGAGGTACCCCGATATATACTACTTTGTTTCTCAAGACACGAAGTTATACGCTCGATCCAGCGGGATAGATTCTCGGAAGATAACGCCTTCGGTAAATGTTTGAATTGATTCCAATTGGTAACGCACTCAAGCGGTCTGACGGTCTACTTTAATATTCAGACCGTGAATTAAGATGTCTATTGCTAATACTGCTCAGCGAATTTGCTCCCGGCATACTTGGTTTGACTGTCGGTATCGCAGGATAGGTGAATCTATTTACTCAGCATGTCGTCTCACACAGACGGTGCAGCGTTCTCGAGCGGAATGACCCTCGAATTTCTAATACATACATGAAGTTAAAGTGCTCTTTTCCGAAATGGAGACAAATTTCTTTCGAAGTACACGAAGTTGTAGTCTGAATTCAGTCGGTTAGCTTTTCGGAGGGTAAGGTCACTGGTAAAGTGTATCATTTTGTACCAATTGTGAATGCTCTCAAACGCTTTTGATGCTGTACTTAAATACTGAAACCGAGAGCAAAGGTGTCAGTTGCAAATAATTTTCAGCGAATTTACAGCAGGAATTCGTGGCTTGACTCAAGGAATCACAGGATGGGTGAAGTCATGGACTTAGCATTTCCACTCACAAAGAAGGTGGGATCGTTCTCGAACAGTCTGACTTTCGCTTATTCTGGCCATACATGAAAATGTGTCGGTCTGCTAAAGTGTCTACTCATTTGCTCTGTGTAAACTAAGATTGCGCTCGCTGAAGCGGGATAGATTCGCGAACGGTAACGTATTGGTTAAAATGGAATACATTGTATTAACTAATAATGTTGCCCGGCGGTTTGACTCCATGTACGAATTACACGACCGAGTGCCCAAGGTTTCGAAAACATTATCACATTCCATAAAGTCGAACGCCGAAGACAGTAGCTTCACCAATCGTGTGATTCCGCGAGTCAAGCCAGGTATGCCGTGAGTCAATACGCTGAAGATTATTGGCAAGAGATACCTTAACTTACGATTTGAATATTAAAGCAGACCATCAAACCTTTGTTGAACGATACACATTGGTATAGTGTAAAACACTTTACAGACAGCCATACCTTCGGAGATGCTAACCCACCATTTCGAGAGTATAACATCGTGATCGGAGAACGAACTTCGTATTCATTTCAGTAATGGGGACCATAACTTCAGGAATGAGTCAGATGATCGAGGGTCAATCCGCCCGAGAACGTTGCCACCTTCTGTGAGAGACGAACGGCTAAGTCAAGAGCTTCACCTACCTTGAGATTCCGAAATTCAAACCACGTATTCTGGTAGAATATTGGCAGAAGAGTATTGGCAATGGACACCATAATTCACGAGTTAAATATTAAATATAGAACATCAAACTGTTTGAGAACGTTACCAATTGCTATAAAATCAAAAGTTTTATAGAAAACTTTACTCTGCAATAACTTAACCCGATGTATGGTAGAGCATTACTTCGTACTCAGGGATACAAACTACTATACATTGCAGTGATGGGCACATTAATTTCATGTATGAATGAGAAGACCGGGTGTGAAACCGCTCGAGAACGTTGCCAGCTTGTTAGCTACGAACGGCAGTCAATGGCTTCACACATCCAGTGGTTCCGAGAACGAGGTATTGCGGGAGTAAATCCGCTGAGCAATATTCGCAGTAGGAACCATAATTCACGGATTGAATATTAAAGTAGACCATGAAAGAGTTATGCAGCGTTACGAATTCATATAAGATCAAACACTTTACCGACGGCCTTAAACTTGGAAAAGCGAACTCGGCGTTTTGAGAGTATTCACACAGCTTCATGTGTCCTGTGGTTCGGAGAGTCAACCCTGGTAATCCAGGTGTAAATCTGCGTAATAGTATTGGCAGCAGACACCTTAATTTTCACATTGAATATTAAGGTAGAGAGTCAAACCGACATTGGAAATGACAGGTTGGTACAAAGGCATTCTTTTTACAAGCTGCCTTACCTTCCGAGAACGAAACCGGCTTCTTGGCGTGCCGTACATCGTGTTCAATGAAACGAATTAGTATTCATGTTAGTGACGGGACCCCTAATTTTATGTACGAAAGAGAAGATCGCGAGGCAAACCGTTCCAAAACGTTACCACCTTCCTTGAGAATCGCACATGTATTACAATAGCATCACCAGTCCTGCGATTCAGAGAGCAATACGTGGTCCCTCAGAAGTACATCCGCTGAAAAGTATTGGCAATGGATACCATAGTTCACAGATTCTACATCAAAGTATAGCGTCAAGCTGTTTGCGAACCTAAGAAATTGGTAGATCGCTGATACTCCGTACCGGACACTTTACCTTCCGAGAACATAACCCGCTGTATCGTGGGATTAAATTCGTGTCCACAGAAACAAATTACTGTTTATTCTAGTGATGAGCACCTTCATTTCATGCATGAATAAGTTGATCTAGCGTCAAACCATTAGAGAAGTATATCACCTTTTTTGAAGGTCGCACATGTATGTCAATAGCTGCAGCTATTCTGTGACTCCGAGCTGCAAATCAGGTATTCCAGGAGATAATTCGATGAATAGCATTAGCAATAAACATCTCAAGTCACTGTATGAATATTAAAGAGCAGAATCAAACCGCTTGAGAAAGTTTCATGTTTATATAACGTCATGCTCCTCAGCAGATACCTTACTCTCTGAGAACATAACCCACTGTATCGTTGGTATAACTTCGGTGTGAGGGGAACAAATTGGCAGACGCTTTAGCAGATGGAAACCTTAACCCCATGTATGAATTAGAAGATCGAGCGTCAAACTGTTCGTGATCGCTACCACCTTCTTTGAGAGTTGAGCGGCTGAGTCAATAGCTACACCTGTCCAGTGATTCCGAGAGTCAAACCAGATACCCCGGGAGTAATTACGCTGAAGAGTATTGGAAACAAACACATTCATTAACGGTTTGAATATTAAAGCAGACCGTCAAAAAGTTATAGAATGTCACATGTTGGTATAGAGTCAAACACTTTACCGATGGTCTTACCTTCCGAGAAACTAACCTGCCGTTTAGACAGCATAACTTCATGTTCAGGGAACGAAATTAGTACTCATTTCCGTGCATGACACCTTGACTTTATGTACCAGTTAGAAGATTGAGCACCAAACCGCTCGAGAACGTTGCTACCCTCTTTGATTGTCAAGCGGATAATCCAATTGCTTCACCTATCCCGTGATTATTGGCATTTGGCTCCTTAATTCACTATTTGAATATTAAAGCAGACCGTCAAACCATTGATGAAAGTTGCAAACTGGTATACAGTTAAACATTTTACCGATAGCATAACCTTGGGCTAAACCAACCCTCCGCACCGATAGTATACCTTCGTGTTCAGAGAAGCAGATTATTAAACAGTTTAGTGACCCGATCCTTAATTTTAATATGATTATGATGGACGAGGGTGAAACCGTTTGAGAAAGTTGCCGTCTTCATTGATATTCGAACGGGTAAGTCAGTAGCTTCATATATCCTGTGATTCCGAAAGTCAAAGTGATATTAAGGGAGTAATTGCGTTGTACAGTATTGAAAATAGACACCTTAATTCACGGTTTGGATAGTAAAGCAGAGCGTCAATCCGATTGACATCGTGACCAATTACTGTGAAGTCATATGCCTTACGGAAGACCTTACCCTCTGAAAGACTAGCCCGCTGTGTTGAGAATATAATTTCGTGCACACAGATAGAAATTGACGTTCATTTCCACGACAGGCACCGTAACTTCATGTATAAATTAGAAGACCGATGGTCAAACCGTCCGAGAAAGTAGGCGCCTTCTGTGAGAGTCGAACTGATATGTCAATAGCTTCACCCATCCTGCGATCGCGACAGTCAAATCAGGTATTCCGGGAGTAAATCTGCTGAACACTGCTGGTAATAGACACCTTAATTCATGGTTTGAATATTAAAATAGGGAGTCAAACCGTTTGGGAACCTTACAACTTGCTACAAAGGCAGACGTATTACCGAAGACCATTCTCTCCGAAAGAATAACCCGCTGTATCTAGAGTATATCTTCGTTTTCAGAGAACGAAATTAGTATCCATTTCACGGATAGGCACGTTAACTTCATGCATGAATTAGAAGATCACTGGTCCAACCGTTAGGCACCGTTACCAGCCTCTTTGACAGTCGAAAGGATAAGTCAATTGCACCACCTATCCTGTGATTCCGCGAGTCAAACCAGTAAATCCGGGACTATATCAATTATACAGTATTCGCATTAAATTCCTTAACTCACGTTTCAAATAACAAAGTACCTAGTCAATCCGTTGTAGGACGTAACATACTGGTATAGACTCAAACCTTTTACCGAAGGCCTTACCCGCCAAAAACTTAAACCGCTGTCGTCAGTGCCTTGCTTACTGTACTCGGAATCAAATTAGTAGTCACTTTAGCAGAAGCACACCTTATTTCCATATATGAATTGCAAAATCGAGAGTCAGACCGTTCGTGAACGGTACCACCATCCTCGAGATTCGATGGTCCAAGTCAATAGCCTCACTAATCATGTGATTCCGAAAGACAAACCAGGTATGCCGGGTTTTATTCCGCGGAACAGTTTTGGCCCTAGATACATTAACTGACGGATTGAATATTAAAGTTGAGCGTCAAACCGCTTGCGAACTTTACCTGGTGGTATAAAATCAAACTTTGTTCCGAAGACCTTGACATACGAGAAACTATCCCGCTGCATCGAGAGCATAATTTCGTGTACAGGGAAACAAGTTATTCTAAATCCTAGTAACAGGCACCATAATTTCGTACATGAAATAGGAGATCGGGTGTCAAACCGGTCCAGAGCTTTACCACGTTCGCTGAGAGTTGAACGGCTAAGTCGATAGCTTCACCCATCCTGCGATTTCAAGAGTCAAAACCAGGTTTTCCAAGAGTAAGTCCACTGAACCGTACAGGCAGTAGATTCCTTAATTCGCGGAGTGAATATTAAAATGTAGCGTCAGACCGTGTGAGGACGTTACTATCTGCGATATAGTCTAACGTTTTACCGAAGGCCATGCATTCCGCGAACCACTCCCATATTATCGAGAGTATAACTTCGTGATCAGAGTATCAAACTAGCAGAACATTTTAGTGATGGGGATATTAGTTTCTTTATGAATAAGATGATTGATGGTCAAACACTTCGAGAACGTTACCATCTCCTGTGTGAGACTTACGGCTAAGTCAATAGCTTCACCTGTCCTGCATTTCCGATAATCAAACCAGGTATTCCGGGTGTCCATTCGCTGTACACTATAGGCATTGCGCAACTTAATTCACGGTTTGATTATTAAAGTACACAGTCTAAGCTTTCAAGAACGTTACCAATTGGTATAATGTCAAAAGTTTTATTCAAGACCTTACCGTTCATGAACCTAACACGCTGTATCGGCAGTATAACTTCGTGTTCGGAGAAAGAAGTTAGTCACCATGTCAGTGACGAGCACCTTAACTTCATGTATGAATTAGAAGATTCATGGTCAAACCGTTCGAGGACGTTACCACACACTTTGAGAGTCGGAAGTCTATGTCTATTGCTTCACCTATCCTGTGATTCTGAAGATCAGAGCAGGTAATCCGGGAGTAAGTATGCTCAAGTTTATTGGCAACTGACACCTTAATTCGCAGTATGAATATTAATGTAGATAGTCAAATCGACGGAGAATGTTACCAATGCGCATAAAGTCATTCCTTTTACCGAATACTGTATCTTCCGAAAACGTAACCCGCTGTAGCATGTGTCCTACACAACTTGCACGGCAACAAATTAGTAGAACTGTTAACGGACGAACACCAATTATATGTGTATAAATATCCACATCGATGGTCAGACTGTTAGAGGACGCTGCAACCTACAGTAAGAGACGAACTGCAAAGTCAATAATTTCACATATCGTATGATTCCGACAGTTAAACCAGATATTCCGTTAGTATTAAGCGTTGTACATTAATGGCAATACACACCTGAATTCACAGTTTGAATTTTAAAGCAGGCCGTCAAGCCGGTGTGGAACATTACCCACTCCTGCAGGGTCAAATTGTTTACAGAATGTCGGACCCTCCGAAAAACTGACGCGCTGTACCCTGAGTGTAACAACGTGTTCAGAGGTACAAGCTAGTACACATGTTCGAGATGCAAACCAGAATTTCATGTGTGAATTAGAATATCGAAAGTCACAGCGTTGGGGAACGGTACGTGGTTCTGTGATAGGCAAACGGCTTAGTTAACATATCCACCTATCATGTGATTCGGAGAGGCAAGCCAGGTATTCTGTCAGTATATCCGCTCATCAGTATGGGCAATAGACGCCTTAATTCATGGTTTGAGTAGTCAAGTAGAGCGTCGAACTGTTTGAGATCGTCGCAAATTAGTGTAAAGCCAAATACTATACAGATGGTCTTACCTTCAGAGAAGATAACCCGCCGATGCGACAGTATACCTTCGTGTTCAGAGAAAGAAATTAGTCTTCATTTCTGTAACGGGCGCCGTAATTTCATGAATGAATTGGAAGATCAAGCCTCAATCCGTTTGAGTACGTTACCACATTATTTGAGTGTCGAACGGCTAAGTCAAATGCTTCACATGCAGGAATTACAGGATCCAGGGTCAAATCGTTCCAGGACGTTACAACCAGCCTTGAAAGTCGGGCGGCTGAGTCAATAGCTTCACCTATCCTGAGATTCCGAAAGTCAAACCAGATATCCCGGGAGTAAATGCGCTGTACAGCATTGGCAATACATACCTTAATTCGCGGATTGTTTATTAAAGTAGTGCGTCACACCGTGTGAGAACGTTAAATTTTCTATAAGTCAAACGTTTTACCGAATCCCTTAGTTAACCGGCCGTACCGAGAGTATAGTTTCATGTTTTGGGAAAACAAAATAGTGTTCAATTTAGTGACGGGCCACATATATGAATTAGAATATCGAGGGTCCAAACAGTTCGTGAACGTTATCCCCCTCTTTGATATTCGAAAGGCTATGTCAATAGCTTCACCCTGTCCATGAGACTCCGAAAGTCATACCTGGTATTACGGGAGTAAATCCGCAGTTCAGTATTAGCAATAGATACCCTTACTCCACTGTTCGCATAATAAATCAGAGCGTTGCACAGTTTAAGAACGTTCCCAGTTGCTATAAAGGCAATCGATTTATCGAAAACCTTACAGTCCGAGAAGCTAACTCGCCATATCGAGAGTATAGCTACGTGTTTAGGGAAACACATTGGTATACAATTTAGTGATGGGCATCTTAACTTCATATATGACTTGGAAGATCGATAGTCATACCGTTCGAGAACGATACCACTTTCTGTGGGAGACGAACGGCTCATTCAATAGCTCCACCTATCCTGTGATTCGGAGAGTCAAACCAGGTATTATTGGTGTAAGTCTGCAAAAGTGTTTTGGCAATAGACACCTTAATTCACAGTTTGGACATTAAAATATAGTGTCAATCCGATTGTGAACGTTACCAATTTTTGTAATGTCAAATGTTTTACCCGTGGACCGCAGCTTCCGCGAACCGCACCAGCTTCATCGAGAGAGTAATTTTGTGTTCAAAAAAAATAAATTAGTATTCATTTCATTGACGCGCCCCTTACCGTCATGTCGGAAATTAGAAGATCGAGGCTAAAACATTCTAGGCCGTTATCACCTTCGATAATATTTGAATAGCTATATCAATAGTGTCACCCGTCCTGTGATTTGGAGAGGCAAACCAGGTATTCCGGGGGTAAATCCGCTGAACAGTATGGGCAATAGACACCTTAATTCGCGGTTTAAATATTAAAGCACACCGTCAATCCACTGTAGATCCTTAGCTATTGGTATAAATTTAATAACTTTGCGTATAGCCTTACCCTCGGAGAAGCTAAATTGCGGCTTCGAGGATATATCGTCGTGTTCAGAGAAACAAACAACTAAACATTTTAGTGACGGCCACATTAATTTCATTATGAATAAGAAGATTGAGGGGTCAAACGCTTCGGGAAGGTTAGCACCTTCATTTTGAGACCAACGGCTAAGTCAATAGCTACACCCTATCCTGTGATTCCGAGAGTCGAACCAGGTATTACCCGGAGTAAATCCGCTGCACAGCATTGGCAATAGACACCGTAATTCACGGTTTGAATATTAAAATAGTTTGACAAAACGTTTCAGATCGTTACCGATTGTTACCACCTTCTATGGCATTCGGTATCCTACGGGAATAACTTCACGTATCCTGTGTTTCGAGATTCATGCTAAGTATTCCTGGTGTAAATCTGCTGACCAGAATTGGCAATAGAAACACTATTTCTCGTTTTGAATATTAAAGCAGACCGGCAAACCATTGTAACACGATACCTATTTGCATAATGTTAAACACATTGCAGATAGCCTGACCTTCGGAGATGCTAACCGCATCCACCGAAGTATACCTTCGTGTTCAGAGGATCAAATTAGTAAACATTTTAATGACCGTGGCCTGAATTTCATGTATGAATTGGAATATCGAGGGCGAAACCGTTCGTGAACCGTATCACCTTATGTGAAATTCACACATCTAAGTAAATTGCTGCAGCTGTCCTGTGATTCCGAGATGAAAATCTGGTATTCCAAAAGAAAATACGCTAAAAATTATTGGCAATATACACTTTAAATCGCGGTATGAATTTTATAGCAGAGCGTTAAGGGGTTTGTGAACGTTTCATCAGGTATAAAGTCATACTTCTTACCGAATAGATTATCTACCTATAACATTACCCGACTGTGTCGAGTGACATGCTTAGTGCTCCGGGAACAAATTAGAAGGCATCATAGCTGACAGACAGCTATCCTTCATTTATGAGTAGCAAAATCGAGAGTACAAACCGTCGGAGAATGATCCCACCTTCATTGAAAGTCGCACATGTAAATCAATAGTTTACCTATCCTGTGAATGCGGGTGTCAAACTATGTATTCTGGGGGTAAATACGCGAAAAAGTTTTGGAAACAGAGACCTTAATTCACGTTGTGAATAATAGAGCAGAGAGTCAAACCGTGAAAGAACGTTACGTACTTGTATATAGTCAAGCTTTTGACCGAAGGCCTTGCTTCCGCGAAGCTAACACGCCATGTCGAGAGTATGACTTTGAGGTCAGGAAGCAAATTAGTATACATTTTATAGACTACCACCTTAACTTGATGTATGAATTAGAAGATCGAGTGTCTATCCGATCGAGAACGTTGCCAACTCTTTGAGAGTCGCATAGCTACGGCCATAGCTTCACCGACCCTGATATTCCGATAGTCAATCCAGGTATTCCTGGAGTATATGCTCTGTGCGGTATTGGCAATAGTCGCCGTAATTCACGGTTTGAATATTAAAGTAGAGCGTCAAACCGCTTGAGAGCGTTACAGATTTGTAAATAGTCATACACTTTAACGAAGGCCTTTCCTGCCGCAAACCTCATTGGCTTCAGCGAAGGCATGACTTCATGTTCAGAGAAAGAAATTTGTTTCCCCTTCTGTGCCGTGGACGTTAACACCATGTATGAATTAGAAAACCGAGTGTCGAACCGCTCGTGAACGTTGCATCCTTCTGTGAGATACGAACGGCTGCGTCAATAGCTCCACCTATCCTGAGGTCCCGAGAGTCAAACCCTATGTTCCGGAGGTAAATCCACTGAAGAGTAGTGGCAATAGACACTTTAATTCGCGGTATCAATGTTAAAGCAGGTCGCGAAGCCGTTGAAGCACAATACCGATTTGTGTAAAGTCAGATGCTTTATCGAAGGCCTTACCTTCCGAGAACATGACCCTCTGGGTCGACAGTACATCATCCTTTCCAGATGAAGACATTAGTATCCATTTCAGTGACGGCACCTTAACGGCGTGTAGGATTTTGAATGTCGCGGATCAAAACGTTCAGAACGGCACTACCGTCTTGGAGAATAAAGCGGCTAAGAGAATAGCTACAACCATCCTGTCTATCCGTCTGTCAAACCAGGTATTCCTGGCGTAAATACCCTCTACATTATTGGCAATAGGACAACTTAATTCACGGTTTGAATATTGAAGCGGGCCGTCAAGCTGTTGTTGAACATTACCAGGTCTTATAGGGGTTAAACTCTTTACAGAATGCCTAACCCTGCGAAAAACTGACCGGCTGTATCGAGAATATAAAACCGCATTCAGGCGTACGAACTTGTATACATTTACTGTCGTGCACCTTAATTTCATGCATGAATTGGAATATAGATGGTCATACCGTTCGAGAACGTCACCACGTTCCTTGAGATCCGTACGGCTAAGTCAATGGCTGCACATATCCTGTGATACTGAGTGACAAACCATGAATTCTGAGAGTCTATCCGCAGTACAGTACTGGTAATAGACAACTTCATTTACGGTGTAAATAGTAATATAGAGATGCGAACCATCGTAGTACGTTACTTACTGGTATAGGGGTCGAACTTTTTACCGGAGACCTTACCCTCCGAAGTACATATCTCGCTGCAGAAAGTGCCTTGCATAGTGTTCAAGGAACCAAATTTGTAGACAACTTAACAGGTCGACAAGTTAATTACATGTATCAATAGGAAGATGGAGAATCAAATAGTCCGAGAACGCTACCACCTCTTTTGACAGTCGCATGTATAACGCAATTGCTTCACCTTTCCTGTGATTTTGAGAGGCAAACCATGTATTCCGAGAGAAAATATGCTGTACAGTATTGCCAATGGATACCATAATTCGCGGAGTGAATATTAAAATAGATCATCACACCATGTGAGAACGTTACTAATGGCCATAGAGTCAATCGTTTTATCGAATGCCTTACCGTCCGAGAAAATTACCCTACGGTTCGTGAGTACATCACCGTGTTCAGAGGCACAAACTAGTATACATATAGTGATGCGCATCCTCATTTCATGCATGAATTAGAAGATCGAGAGTAAGATCATAAGAAATGTTGGAATCGTCTTTGAGATTCAAACGGCTAAGTCAGTAGCTTCATACATCCTGTGACTCAGAAAGTCAAACGAGATATTCCGCGAGTGAAAGCCTGTACAGAATTGGCTATATATATTATAATTCGCGGATTGAATATTACAATATAGCATCGCACAGTGAGGGACCGATACTAATTGATATAAAGTCAAACGTTTTACCCAAGGCCGAACCTTCCGCGATCATCACCCGCATCATCGAAATTATAAGTTTGTGTTCAGAGTATCAAATTACTAAACATTTTAGTGATGGGGACCTTAATTTCATGTGTGAATTAGAAGATTGAGGGCCGATCGGCTCGAGAACATTGCCAGCTTGTGTGAGCTACGAACGGCTGCTTCAATAGCTTCCCATATTGAGTGCTTCGGAGAGCCAAACCAGGCATTCCCGCAGAAATTCCGCTGAACAGATATGGCAATAGGCACTTTATTTCACTGTTGGCATATTAAAATAGTGCGTCAAACCGCATGAGAACGTTACGACACTCTCTGAGAGACGAACGGCTATGTCAACAGCTTCAAGTATCCTGAGATTCCGAGAATCAAACTTGGCATTCAAGAGTATATCCGCTGTACAGCAATGGCAACGGACACCTAAATTCTCGGAATAGGCACTAAAGTAGGTAGTAAAATCGTAGGAGAACATTACAAATTGTTATGGAGCCATTCTTCTTACAGACTTCGTTAACTTATGAGAACGTATCTCGCTGTATCGAGAGTATGTCTTCGCGAAAAGCGAAACAAATTAGTATACATTTGAACGACGGGAAGCATAATTTCATATTTCAATCAGAATATCGAGTGTCAAACCGTTCGAGCACGAGACCGTTACGAATTCGTATCGAGCCAAACCTTATAACGAAGGCCTTACATGCCGTGGATATAACCCGCTGTGTCCAAAGTGTATGAAGATGTTCTGAAGAACAAATGAGTATACGTTTTAGTGCCGTGCACATTAATTCCATGAAGGAAATAGAAGATCAAGGGTCAAACAGTTCCAGAACGTTACCACCTACATTGAGGAGCGAACGGGTAAGCCAATAGCTGCACCTATCCTGTGATTCCGAGGTTGGAACGAGGTATTCCAGGTGTAAATCCGCTGTACAATATCGGCATTAGAAACCCTACTTCCCGGTATGAATGTTAAAGTACAGGATCACACATTTGTGCCACTTTACCTACTGTTATAGAGTCTATCGTTCCACCGAAGGCTTTACCTTCCAAGAAGCAAGCCCCCTGTTTCCAGAGTATGACTTTGTGGTCAGAACAGCAAAATGGTATAAATTTTAGTGACGGACAGCTTAATTTCATCTATGGATCAGAAGATCGAGGGTCATACCGTTCGGACAACGATAGCACCTCCTTTGAGGGTCGAAAGGCTAAGTCGATATTTGCACCCATCCTGCGATTCTGAAAGTCAAACCAGGTATTCGGGGAGTAAATACGCTGAACAGTGTTGGTAATTCACACCTGCATTCACGGTTTGAGTACAAAAAAGTACGACAAACTGTTTCAGGACGTTAACCCCCTCTTTGAAATTCGTACGGATAAGTCAATGGGTTCACCTAGCCAGTGATTCTGAGAGTCAAACCAGGTACTCCTGGAGTAATGACGAACCGTTAAGTCAATAGTTTCGCGTACCCTGCGATTCCGCGAATGAAGCAGGTATTCCGGGAGTAAATCCGCTGAACAGAATAGGCAACACACCCCTTAATTCACGTTCTGAAAACTAAGGTAGAGGCTCAAACTGTCGGAAAATATTGTCAATTCGTATAAAGTCATTCTATGTACCGAATACCTTGCCAACCGTGGATCAATCCCGCTGTAGGGAGAGTCTTGCATAATGTTCTCACATGAAAAAATCACTAGTCGCTTTGGCAGAGGGACACCGTTCTTTCATGATTGAGTAGCAAGATCGAAAGACGAACCGTCGAAGGACCTTTCTTGAGAGTCGAACACCTAAGCCAATAGCTTCACCTATCCTGAGATTCCAACAGCCAAACCAGGCATTCCGGAAGTTAAGCATCTGAACAGTAATGGCATTTGACATATTTATTCTCGGTTTGAACACTAAAGTTGATCGTTAAACCGTTTGAGAGCGTTTCCAGATGGTACAAAGTCAAACGTGTTAATGAATACTTTACCCTGCGAAAAACCAATCAGCTGTATCGCTAGAATAACATGGTCTTCAGTGGGACGAAGTATTATACATTTTCGTGTCGGTAATTTAATTTCATGTTTGAATTAAGAAATCGAGGGTCAATCAGTTCGAGGACATTACCACACTCTTTCAGATTCGAACAGCTATGTCTATAGCTTTTGCTATCATGTGATTCTGAGAGTCATATCTGTAATCCGCGAGTAAATCCGCAGAACAGTATTGGCAATAGACACCTTAATTCACGGATTGAATATTAATGTAGGGGGTCAACAGAACAGAGAACATTACCAATGTCTAGAAAGTCATTCCTCTTACAAAATACATTACCTGCGGAGAACCTAACCCGCTGTAGCGAGTGTCCTGCTTAATGTTTACGGGAACAGATTAGTATACATTTTCGCGGACCGAAACTACAAGTTTGTGTATAAATATCAGCATCGAGAGGCTAAGCGTTCAGGCAAGTTACCGCCATCCTTGAGAACTGAGCGGCTATGTCAATAGCATAAACTATACTGTAATTCCAATAGCGCAACCAGGTATGCCGGAAGTAAATCCGCATAATAGTATAGGCTTTAGACACCTTAATTCATGGTTACAATATTAATGTAGGGCGTCATTCCATTTTAGAGAGTTACGAATTGGTATACAGTAAAACCATTTACCGAAAACCTAACATTCCAAGATAGAAACCAACGGTACCGAGAATATATCATCGTGTTCAGTGGAATCCATTAGTATACATTTTCATTTCCTGAATAAAATGGAATGTCGTGGGTCACACCGTTCTGGTACCGGACCACCGTATTTGAGATTCGCACGGCTATGTTAGTAGCCTCACCTATCGTGTGATTCCGAGTGCCAAACCATGTATTCGGGGATCAAATCCGCTGTAGATTATCGGCATTTAAAACACAACTTTCCTCTATTAATATTAAAGTACAGAGTCACGCAGTTGTACAACGTTACTTATGGGTATAGTACCCAACATTTCACCGACGGCCGTACCGTCCGAGGAGCTAACCCGCTGTATCGAGATTATTACTTCGTGGTCACAGAAGCAAAATAGTATAGATTTTGTGACGAGCTACTTAATTTTATCTATCTACCAGATGATCGAGTGTCAAACCGTTGGAGAACGTTACCACATTTCTTGAGAGTCGCTCAACTAAGACAATAGCGTCACCTATCCTGCGACATCGAGTGACAAACCAGCTATACCGGGAGCATATCCGCTTAAAAGTATTGGCAATAGGCACCGTAATTGCTGATATGAATATAAATGTACTTAGTCAAACAGTCGAAAAACGTTACGTATTGGTATAGAGTCACACCTTTTACCAACGGCCGTACCTTCCGAGTAACTAACCTGCTATATCGAGAGTATAGTTTTGCGGCCGGAGAAGCAAATTAGTTAACATTATAGTGACGGGCTCCATAATTTCACGTATGAATTACAAAATCGAGGGCGAAACCAATCGAGAACGATACCACCGCCTTCGAGCGTCGCAACAGCTAAGCCAGTAGTGACACCTGTCCTGTGATTCCGAAAAGTCAAATCAGGTATGCCGGCAGTCAATCTGCTGTGCAGTATTGGCATCATACACCATACATAACGGTATAAATATTAATGTCCCTAGTTAAACTGCCGTAGAATGATACGAATTGGTATAGAATCAATCTTTCTGCAGATGACAAAACCTACCTAGAGGATAACACGCCGTGTAGTGAATATATCTTCGTGTCCAGAGAAGTCAAGTTGTATCCACATTAGCGTCGGGCACCATAATTTCCTGTATGAATTAGAAGGATGAGTGTCAATCGGATCGAGAATCTGACCACCTTCGTTGACAGTCGAACGGCTAAATCAATAGCTTCACCAATCCTGGGATTCCGACATTAAAACCAGGCATTCCAGAAGTTAACCTGCTGTAAAGTATTGGAAAGAGTCACCATAATTCCCGGTTTGAATGTTAATGTCGAACGTCAAAAAGTCTATGAACGATACCAATTAGTATAAAGTCAAACGATTTACTGAAGGCCATAAACTCACAAAGCCTTACCCACTGTATCGAAAGTATTACGTACTGCTCAGAGGATCAGATTAGTATACATTTTAGCGGCAGGCGCCTTAATTTGATGTATGAATTAGTATATCGATGATCAAACGAAACGAGAATGTTATCACCCTCTGCGTGTTCGAACTTCTACGTCAATCGCTTCACCTATGCTGTGATTCCGAGTGTCAATCCAGGTAATCTGAGAGTAACTTCGCTGAAGTGGATTGGCAATAGGTACTTTAATTCGCGGAGAGAATATTAAAATACAGCTTCACACCGTGTGCGACCGTTATCAATTCCTATAAAGTCAAACGTATCACACAATGCCTTACCGTCCGAGAAGCTAACCGGCCGTATCGGGAGTATAGCTACCGGTTCGGGGAAACACATTAGTGTACAATTTAATGACAACACCTTAAATTCAGGCATGAATTACGAGATCGGGTGTCTAACCGTTCGACGAAGTTATACCATCTGTGCGATTCGTACGGCTAAGCCTATCGCATCACCGGTCCTTTGATTCGGAGAGATAATCCAGGTACTTAGGGTGTAAATCCGCTGAAAAGTATTGGCATAGACACCTTAAACTACTGTTTCAATATTAAAATCGAGCGTCACACCGTTTGAGAGCGTTACCAATTGGTATGATGACAATCGTTTTACCGGAGACCTTACCTTGAGAGAACCTAAGTCTTTGTTGCCACTGTCTTAATTGTCATTCACGGAAACAAATTAGTAGACATTATAGCGGTAGCACACCTTATTTTTATGTATGAACAGAATTATCGCGAGTCAAACCGTTGGAGGGTCAAACTGTCGCGAGTCTCCTTTGATAGTCGAACGAATGAGTTAGTAGCTTGACCTATCCTGTCAATCAGATAGCCAAACTAGGTATTCCGGTAGTCAATCCGCTGTACACTATAGGCACTGTATACCTTAATTCACGGCCTGAATATTAAAGTACACAGTCTAAGCTTCGAAGATCGTTACCTATTGGTTTAATGCCAAAAGCTTTATCGAAAGTTTCACCACCCGAGAACCTAACCCGCACCATCGAGAGTATAACCTCGTGTTCAGAAAAGCAAATTAGTCTTCATTTCAGTGTCGGGCACCTTATCATCATGTATAAATTACAAGATGTAGGGTATAACCGAACGGGAGCGTTATCACCTTCTTTGAGGGTCGTACGGCTAAGTCAAATGCATCGCATGTATGAATTACTGGATCGAGAGTCAAACCATTTGAGAACGTTACCACCTGCTCTGAGGGACGTACGGCTACGTCAATGTCTTCGCCTACCCTGTGATTCGGAGAGGCAATCCAGGCATTCCGGGAGTAACTCCGCTGAACGGTATTGGCAATAGACACATTAATTACCGGTTTAAATATTATAGCAGACCATGAACCATTTATAGGACGTTACCTCTTGCTATAGAGTCAAACACATTACCGATAGACTAACCTTCGGAAAAGCTAACGTGCCATTTCGTGAGTATAACTTCGTACTCAGAGACAGAAATTAGTATTCATTTGAGTGAATGGAACCTTAACTTCAAGTACGAATTACAAGATGGAAGGTCAAAGAGCTCGGGAGCGTTGGCATTTTCTGCGAGGGACGAAGAGCGAAGTCAATAGCTTAACACGATCCTGCGATTCCGAGAGTCAAACCAGGTGTTCCGAGAGTAAATTCGCTGAACCTGTTTGACAATTTACACGTTACTTCACGGTTTGAATATTAAAGTAGAGCGTCAAGCCGTTTTAGAGAGTTGCCAATTCGTATAAAGTCAATCACTTTACCGATAGACTTATGTTCGGAGAAGCTGAACTGCCGTTTCAAGAGTATAACTTCGTGTTCAGAGAAGGAAGATAGTATTCATTTCAGTGACGGACACCTTAACATCATACATGATTTAGATGACCGAAGTCATGCCGCCCTATATCGTTGCGACCATCTCACAGTGACGAACAGCTAAGTCAGTAGCTTCACCTCCCCTGTCATATCGATAGTCAAACCACGTATTCCGATAGGCAATCCGCTGTAGAGTATTGACAGTGAACACCTTAATTCCTGTTATGAAAATTAAGGCGGAGAGTCAAAGTGTCGGCGGACATTATCAATTGGTATAAAGTCATTCTTGATATCGAATACCTTGCTTTCCGAGAACAAACTCGCTGTAGGAAGTATCATGCTGATTGTTCGCGCAAAAAAGAAATCAGTAGACATTTCGGCGTTGTGACACCTTGTTTTTGTGTCTGAGTAGTAAAATCGAGAGTCAGGCCGTTGGCGATCGTTACCAGCCCTCCTGAAAGACGCACAGCTAAGCCGATATCTACACGTATCCTGTGATACCATGTGTAAAACCTAGTATACCGGTATTAAATCCTCTGAATAGTATTGACGATACATACCTTCAATGGCGGCAGGAACATCAATGTTGTGAGTCAATCAGTCGGAGAACACTACCAATTGGTATGAGGACATTCTTTTTACCCAATACCTTACTGACCGAGAACCCCCCCCCCCCCGCAGGGGCTGCGGTGGGTCTTCGGGCTCCACTGCAGTATGGGTCTGACGGTCCCACGGTGCCCGAGTCGGCCGAACCTAGGCCGAGTGTGAGCAAGCACCTCATTCAGGAAGTAAGGTGTCCTTACGAAGGGGTATGACCGGTACGGCCCTGCATACACCGGTACCTCGGGAACCGGTTCGAGCCCTGGGGCGGGCGGGCCTCGGTCCGTCCCCCCCGCCGGTTGCTTGGGTTGGCCTCGAGGGGGCAGTGGTAAGCCCATATCTCGGGCTAGGGGACCCCGTCTTCGGACGGGTTAGATCCCCCACGGGTGAGCGGCGTGAGATCTGCTCGGGCGCTGGCCTGCAGAGCCAGTAGGGATTTAGAAAGGTCCCGGCCGACCCAAGGTTGGCGCCGCGGTACTTGCGGTCCGCGGGCTAATTGGTAGGTGTGTGGTAAGGTGCGCCACACACTGCGCTGATTGGGCGTATCCCAATCCCGCGCCCATGGGGGCCGTGTGATTTAAGCCCTCGTGGCAGGTATCGCACGTTAAATCACCGACACTCGTTGACCGAGAACCCCCCCCCCTCCCGCAGGGGCTGCGGTGGGCCTTCTGGTCCATTTGCAGTATGGGTATGACGAACACACGGTGCCCGAGTCGGCCGAACCTAGGCCGAGGTGAGCAAGCACCTCATTCAGGAAGTAAGGTGTCCTTACGAGGGTTATGACCGGTACGGTCCTGCATTTACTGGTACCTCGGGAACCGGTTCGAGCCCTGGGGCGGGCGGGCATTGGTCCGTCCTCCCCGCCGGTTGCTTGGGTTGGCCTCGTAGGGGCAGTGGTAAGCCCATATCGAGGGTTAGGGGGGCCCGTCTTCGAACGATGAGACCCTCCACGGGTCAGCTGCGTGAGATCAGCTTGGGCACTGGCTAGCAAAGTCAGTATGGATTTAGAAACGTGCCGGCCAAACCAAGGTTGGCGCGTAGGGCTTGCAGTCTGCGAGCTAATTGGTAGATGCGTAGTAAGGTGAGCCACGCACTGTGCTGATTGTGCGTATACCCATCCCGCGTCCATGGGGGCCGTGTCGATAAGCCCTAGTGGCAGGAACGGCGCGTAAAGTCTGCGACACACGTTGACCGAGAACCCAATCCGCTATAGCAATGGTCTAGCTCCGTTTTCACGTGATCACATCAGTACACATTTTAGCAGAGAGACACATTAATTTTATGTATACATAAGGAGATCGCGAGTCAATCCGTTTGTGAACGATATAAACCGCTGCTTAGTGTTCAAGGAAACAAATTAGTAGAATCTTTAGCAGACGGTCACTTCAATTGCATGTATCAATAGGAAGATGGAGGGTCAATTCATCCGAGAAAGTTACCACCTCTTTTGAGAGTCGCATGGCCAAGGCAATACCTTCACCACACCTGCGATTTCGATAAACATAAAATGAATTCCAGGATAACATCCGCTGATCAGTATTGGCAATAGACACCATTTATTCGCGGTATGAATATTAAAGTAGAGCGGCAAACCGTAGGAGAACTTTACCAAATGGTATGACGACAAAGTTCTTACTGGACGCCTTATTTTCCGGGAACGTAATACGGTGTATCGAGGGTATAAATTCGTATTTATATGAGAATATTTGTATTCATTTTAGGGACGGGCACCTTAATCTCATGGATGAGTATGGAGATTGCCAGTCAATCCGTTCGAGAATGTTATCACCTACTTTGAGAGTCGCACAACTAAGTCAGTACCTTCACCGATCCTGATATTCCGATAGTTAAACCATGCATTCCCGGAGAAAATCCGCTGAGCAGTATTGGCAATACAAGTCTTAATTCGCGGTTTGAATATTACAGTAGAACGTCAAAACGATTCTGGACTTTACGAATTGGTATAAAGTAATTTCTCTTTGTTTTCACACCTTACCTTCCAAGAACATACCCCGCCGTTGCGAGGGTCTTGCTTCGAGCTCACGGAATCCAATTACTAGACGTTTTAGCAGACGAACGAGTAATTCTTTTGTATGAATAGAAAAATAGAGAGTCATTACTTCCGATAACGTTGCTACCTTCTTTGAGAATCGAACGTCTATGTCACTGACTTCACATATCCTGTGATTCGGAGCGGCATACCAGGCATTCCGGGGGTAAATCCGCTGTACAGTGTTGGCATTAAAATCCCTACTTCCCGGCATAGATTTTAAAGTAGAGAGTCACACAGTTGTACAATATAACAATAACATATAACAATAACACAGTTGTAAATCTATTGGTATAGATAGAGTTTCACTTTTCACAAAAGGCCGTACCTTCCGCGAAGCTAGCCCGCAGTATCGAGAGTATAACTTCGTGTGTATGGAAACAAGTTAGTGTATAATTTAGTGACGTCACCTTAAATTCATTTATGAATTAGAAGATCGAGTTTCAAAACGTTCGAGAACGTTACCACCCTCTTTGAGATTCGAACGGGTAGGTCAATACCGTCACCTATCCTGTGATTCTCAGAGTCAAGCATGGTATTGTCACGGGGAAATACGTTGGAGTATTGAAATGAAATATAAACCAATTTTGTCACGGGGAAATACGTGGCAATTATTGAAATAAAAGATAAATGTGCGGGTCTTCATCCTTGATAGAAGAGCCCCGTTTCTAAAAGAAACTATGTTTCTTATATTAATACTTTTTTCGTAAAATAAGTGTAATACCGATGTTGAACAGTTTTAAATATTTAACGTAAGTATTCAGGATAGATATACGAATGCAGAAACGTTCCGTTTGAGGTATAATATACAACTGTTTTAATTGTTTGTGCTCGGTTCTTATACTGTAATTTTCTGGTTGAGTAAGCGGTTTCTAGCCACGTGTCGTCTGGTTTTGGCTGATTTTGCTACGGTTGCTGTCTGGGCGATGCGTATAATGATGCGTCGGCTGGAGTTTGGCTGGCGTCACAGTATTCCATGAGTAAACCCGCTGTATACTGTTGGCAATGGACACTTTACTTAGCGGTTTGAATGTTAATGTAGGGCGTGAAACTGTTCGAGAACGTTACCAGGTGGTATTAAGTCAAACGCTTTACCAAAAATCATACCCTCCGTGACTCTAATCCGCTTTCTCGGCAGTATAAATTCGTGATCAGAGACACAAATTAGTATGCAGCTTAGTATCGGGCACCTTAATTTCATGAATGAATTAGAAGATCAAGTGTCAGACCATTCCAGAACGTTACCCGCTTTGTTTGAGTGTCGAACGGCAAAGTAAATGGCTTCACATACCGTGTGATTCAGAATGTCAAACAAGATATTCCGGGAGTAAATGCACTGTACAGTATTGGTAATAGACATCTCAATTCACGGTTTGAACATTAAAGCAAGCGGTCAAACCGTTGCAGAAAATTACCTATTCGTGTAGGGTTAAACTTCTTACAGAATGCCTTACCGTCCGAAAAGTTGACCCGTTATATCGAAAGTATAACGCCGCGTTCAGGGGTGTGAACTAGTATACAATTTAGTAACCAGCACCGTAAATTCATGCATGAATTAGAAGATCTTGGGTCAAAGCGTTCGAGAACGTTGCCGCCTTCTAAGATATTCGAAAATCAAAGTCAATATCGTCACATATTCTGTGTATCCGACAGTCACACCAGCCATAGACGGAGTAAATCGGCAGCACAGTAATGGCTATAGGCTCATTTATTCATGGTTTCGATATTAAAACGGAACGTCAAACCGTTGTAGAACGGTACCTATTGGTATACAGTCAAAATTTTACCGATAGCCCTACTTTCGGGGCAACTAGCCCGCCATACCTAGAGTATAACACCGTGATCAGTGAAAGAAATTTGTAATCGTTTCAGCCTGGGCACCTTCACTTTATGTGTCAATTAGAAGATCGCCGTTCAAACCGCACGAGAACGTTAACACCCCGTTTGATAGTCGAAGGTATAAGTCAATAGCTCAACGAATACCTGAGATTCCGAGAGTCCAACCAGGCATTCGAGAGTAAATCCGCTGACCATTATTGGCAACAGACTCCGTACTCCATGGTTTGCATTTTAAAGTAGATCGTCACACCGCTTGTGATCATTACCAGATACTACAAAGTCAAGCATTTTACATAAAGCCTTACCCGCCGTATCGAAAGTGCAACTTCATGGATAGTGAAACAGATTAGTTCACATTATAGTGACGGCACCTAAATTACAAGTATGAATTAGATGGTCAGCGGCAAAACTGTTCGAGGACGATACCATCTGTGAGACACGAAGGGCTAAGTCAATAGCTTCACCTATCAAGAGATTAAGAGAGTCAAACCAGGTACTCCTGGAGTAAATCCGCCGAACAGTTTTGGCCCTAGACACCATAATTGACGGATTGAACATTAAAGTAGAGCGTGAAACCGCTTGCGAAAGTCACCAGTTTGTATAAAGTCAAACGTTGTTCCGAAGACCTTGCCATACGATGAACAAACCCGCTGCATCCAGAGTGCGACTACTTGTACGTGGGAACAAATTATTCTAAATCTTAGTGACAGGCACCATAATTTCATGTATTGTATAGAAGGTCGTTGGTCAATATCGTTAGAGAACGATACCACCTCCTCAGCGAGCGGATGGGCAAGGTCAATAGCTTCACCCATACTGTGATTCCAAAATTCGAACTGGGTGTATAGGGGAGTGAATCCGTTGTTCAGTATAGGCAATGGACACCTTAATGCAAGTTATGAATATCAAATTACGGAGTCCAACTTTTGGAGACCATAACTAATTGGTATAAAGTCCTTCTTTTTGCCGAACACATTACGTTCCTAGAACATATCACGCAGTATTGAGTGTCGTGCTTAGTGCTCACAGACGCAAATTAGTAGATTTTATTGCAGAAGCACACCTTATTTTCGTGTATGAGTAAGAAGACTGAGTGTCAAATCGTTCGAGACCGTTCCAACTTCTTTGGGAGTGAATGGCTAATTCGATAGCTTCTTCTATCCTATGATTCTGACAGCCAAGTCAGGTATTCCCGGAGTCAATCTACTGACAGTATTGGCGATAGACACCTTAATTCACAGTATGAATATTAATCCATAGATCCAAACCGTTGAAGAACGTTACTTATTACTAATGAGACAAAATTTTAACCGAAGTACTTACCTTCCGAGAACACATCCAGTTGTAGAGCTTGGCTTGCATAGTTTTCACCGACACAAATTAGTAGATATTTTGGCAGAGGGATACCGTATTTTCATGTACGAGTAACAGAATCGATAGTGAAACCGTTCGAGAACGTAACCATCTCCTTTCAGCGTGGCACAGATACGTCAATACCTTCAACTGTCCTGTGATACCGAGAGTCAAACCTGTTATTCCGGGAGCATATCCGCAGGTCAGATTTGGCAATAGACACCCAAATTCACGGTTTGAATATTAAAGTAGAGCGTCAGTCCGTTTGAGAGTGTTATAAATTTGTATATAGTCAAACGTCTTACCGAAGTCCTTACTTTGAGCGAAACTGGCCGGCTTCATCGGCAGTGTAAGGACGTGTTCACAGAAAGGAATTAGTAGTCATTATATTGACGGGCACCTTGGGTTCGTGTATGATATACAAGATCGAGATTCAAACCGTTGAAGGACTTTACCATCTTTCTTGAGAGTAGCACAGATAAGTCAGTAGCTTCAACAATCCTGTGATACCGTGAGACATACCAGCTATTCCGGGACTATTCCGCTGACTAGTATTGGCAATAGAGAGCTTATTTTACGGAATGAGTATTAAAGCAGCGCATCAAACCATTATATAGCTTTACCTATTTGTATAGTGCCGAACATTTTGCCGAATTCCTTACATTCCGTGAATCATACCCGCAGTATCGAGAGTACAGCTTCGTGCCTATAGAAGCATGTTAGTATAGATTTGAGTGACGAGAACCGTAACATCATTTGCGAATTCGATGATTAAGAGTCTAAGCTTACGAGAACGTGACTACCTTTCTTGAGATTCGAACAGCTATCACAATAACTTCTTTGAGAGTCGAACGGCTAGGTGAATAGCATCACGTATTCTGTGTCTCCGAGAGTCAAATCACGTAATATCGGGAAAATCCGCTTATGATTATTGGCAATTGACACCTTAATTAGCGGTATTAATATTAATATAGGGAGATAAACCGTAGAAGAACATTACCAATTCGTATAAAGTCTATCCTCTTTGAATACCTTACCTGCCGATAACCAATCCTGGCTTGGCGAGTGTCCTGCTTAATGTAAACAAAATCAGATTGGTTGGAATTTTAGGAGAATGACAGCACATGCTCTTATACAAATGTTAACATCGATAGTCAATGCGTTCGAGAACGTTACAACCTTCTTTGGGTTTCGTACGGCAAAGTAAATAGCTTCACATATCCTGTGATTCGGAAAGTCAAACCAGGTATTGCGGGAGTAGATATGCAGTACAGTGTTGTCAATAGACACCTTAATTCTCGGTTTGAAGATTCAAAAACAGCGTCTCACCGTTTGAGAACACAACCAATTGGTACAAATGTTAAAAGTCTTACCGAAGATCTTATCTTCTGCGTGCGGCACCCGTGACGTCGATAGCGTAATTTCCTATTCAGAGAAAGAAATTTGTAACAGTTTCAGTGACGTGCACCTTATTTTCACGTACGAGTTGAAAGATTATATGTCAAGGCATGCGAGATCGTTACCACCTCCTTTTAGAGTCGAACCGCTGTGTCAACCGCTTCTCCGATAGTTGAGATTTCAAGCGACTTGCCTGGTATACCAGAAGCAAATCCGCAGAGCAGTTATTGGCAGTAGAAACATTAATTCACAGCATGAGTATAAATGTAGAGGGTCAAACCGCCGGAAAACATTACCAATGCACATAAAGTCATTTCTTTTACCGAATACCATACCTTCTGAAATCCTAAACCGCTGTAGCGAGTGTCCTGCGTAAGGTGCGCGAAAACAATTTCGCAGTACTGTTAGCAGACTAACGCCAAATGTATGTTTATAAATATCAACATCGATGGTCAAACCTTTCAAAGACGTTCCTACATTCTGTGAAAGACGAACTGCTAAGTCAGTAGCTTCACCTATCCAGTGATTCGGAGAGTCAAATTTCCTGGAGTAAATCCGCTGCGCTGTACTGCCAATAGACACCTTAATCCACGCTTTGAATATTGAAGTACAGCGTCATACCGTTTGATAGCATTGCCAATTGGTACAAAATCAAGCACTTTGCCGATGGCCTTACCTTCAGATAAGTTAACCCGTCGTTCCGAGAGCATAGCTTCGTGTTCAGAGAAAGTTTTGTGCCTATATTTCTGCGACGGGCGCCTCAATATCGTGCATGTATTAGAAGATCGTGGGTCAAACCGTTCGAGAACGTAATCACCATGTGTGAGGGAAGAACGGCTAAGATTATAGCTCCTCCCATCCAGTGCTTCCGAGATTCATATCAGATAATACGGGAGTAAATCCGCTGTACAGTATTCGCATTATACACCGTATTTCACGGCATATATACTACAGTGCAGAGTCCATCCGTTGTTGAACGATACTACTTCATAGAGAGTCGAACTTATTACCGAATGCCATACATATCGCGAACCTAACCCGCTGCCGCGAGTGTCATGCTTAATGTGCACATAAAAAAATAAGTACATCTTTTAGCGGACGCACACAGCACGCTTGTGCATAAATATCAACGTCGAGAGTCAAAGCGATCGAAAAACGTTACCACCTTCTGCGAAAGACGAACGGCTCCGAAGGTCAAACCAAGTATTCAGCGAGTAAATCTGCTATTCAGTATGGTCATTACATACTCTATTTCACGGTATAAATATTTAAGTACTCAGTCAAATCGTTGCAGCACGATACCTATTGGTATAAGGTCAAACTTTTCACAGAACGCCTTACTTTCGAGAAGCTACCACGCTGTATGGAGAGTAAAACATCGTGTTCGGGGAAGCGAATTAGTTGGCATTTTAGACACGGGCACCTTAATTTCATGTATGAGCTATAAAGATCGAGGGTCAAAACGTTCCAGATAGTTGCCACCACCTTTTATAGTCGCACAGCATAGTCACTAGCATCGCTTACCCCGTGGTTCCCAAAGTCGGTCCAGGTATTCCAGGAGTAAATCCGCTGAACATTATGGGCAGTAGACACCTTATATCACGGATGGAACGTTATATTCCGGAGTCACACGATTGTGGATCGTTACACATTTTGATTATGTTAAAAGATTTACAGAAAACCTTACCCTCCGAGAACATAACCGGATGCTTGAAGAGTATTACTCTAATTACTTAGTAAACATGGCAGTGAAGGGCACCTTAATTTCATGTATGAATTAGAAAATTGAGGGCCGAACCGCTCGAGAATATTGCCAGCTTGTGTGAGCTACGAAGTGCTACTTCAACAGCTCCACATACTGAGTGGTTCGGCGTGCCAATCCGGTATTTCGGCAGAAAGTCCGCTGAAGAGTTTTGGTAATAGGCATATTAAGTCACGGTTGGCATATTCAAATCGAGCGTCAAACCGTTTGAAAACGTTATCAATGTCATAAAGTCAGACGTTTTACCGAAAACCATACCCTCCAAAAAAATAGCCAGCTGTATCGAAAGTATAACTTCGTGTTCTGAAAATTAAGATAGTATTCATTACAGTGATTGGCACCTTATCTTCGTGAATGAATTAGAATATGGAGGGTCAAACCGTTCGATAACATTACCACCTTCTGTGAGAGACGAACGGCTAAGTTAATAGCTTCACCTGCCCTGTCATACCGATAGACAAACCAGGTATTCCGAGAGAGAATATTAAGGCACAAAGTCAAACCATTGTTTAACGATACCTATTCGAATAGATTCAATCTTTTACCGAAGGCCTTACCTTCCGAAAAGCAAATCAACTGTATCGAAAGTATAACTCCGTGATCAGAGAATCAAGGTAATATGCATTTTACTCGCGTGCACCTTAATTTCATGTACGAATTTAGAAATGGAGGGTCAAACCGTTCGCGAACGATGCCTCCTTCTGTGAGAGACGAACGGCTATGTCAATAATTTTACGGATCCTGCGATTTCGAGTGTCAATCCAGGTATTCAGGGAGTAAATCCGCTGTATTGTATTGGCATCAGATACCATAATTCGCAGAGAGAATATTAAAATAGAGCGTCAAACCGTATGAGAATGTTACTAATTGCTATGAAGACAAACGTTTCACCGAATGCCTTACCGTACGAGAAGCTAACATGCCGCATCGAGAGTATAGCTACGTGTTTAGGGAAACACATTGGTATACAATTTAGTGACGGCCATCTTAAGTTTATATATGACTTTGAAGAAGTCAAACCGTTCGAGAACGATACCACCTTCAATGTGAGACGAACGGTTAAGCCTATCGCGTCACCTGTCCTTTGATTTGGAGAGCTAATCCAGGTACTTCGGATGTAAATCCGCTGAAAAGTATTGGCATAGACATCTTAAACCACTGTTTCAATATTAAAATCGTGCGTCACACCGTTTGAGAAAGCTACCAACTGCTATAAAGTCAATCCTTTTTACCTATGGCCTTACCATCAGAGTATGTATACAGCCTGTTCAAGGGTATAACTTCATGTTCAGAAGATGAAATTAGTCTTCGTTTCAGTGACTGGCACCCTAATTTCATGTACGAATAAGAGGGTCGAGGGTCAAACCGTTCGAGAAAGTTGCCACCTTCTGTGGGAGTCTCATGGCTGTCTATTGCACCATCTGTCCAGTGATACCTATAGTCAAATCAGATGATCCGCGAGTATGTCCGGTGTGAAGTTTGTTGACAACTGGCAGCATAATTCAACCTATGAATATTAATGTAGAGAGTTAAACCGGCGGAGAACATTATCAATGCGCATAAAGGCATACGTTTTACCGAATAACATACCTTCCGAGTACCTAACACGCTGTAGCGTGTGTCCTGTTTAATGTACACGGAAACAAATTAGTAGATATTTTAACGGGCGAGCAACACATGTTTGGTTGTAAGTATCAATAGCGAGGGCCAGAGCGTTCGAGAACGATACCACATTCTTCGAGAGTCGAGCGGCTATGACAGTAGCTTCATATACCCTGCGATTCCGAAAGTCAAACCAGATATTGTGGGAGTGAAAATGCTGTAAGTATTGGCAATAGACACCTTCATTCACGATTTGAATCTTAAAAAACTACGTCACGCCGTTTGAGAAAGCTACTAATTGGTACAAAAGCCAAATGTTTTACCGAAGATCTGACCTTGCGCGAACCTTTCCCGCGTCATCGATAGTGTAACATCGCGTTCAGAGAAAGAAATTTGTAGTCATTTTAGTGACGGGCGCCTTGATTTCATGTATGGATTATAAGGCCGTGCGTCAAACCGTTCGTGGACGATACCACCATCTGTGAGAGACGAATGACTATGTCAGTACCTTCACATATCCGGAGCATCCGAAAATCATAGCAGATGCGCATGGAGTAAATCCGCTGATCGATATTGTCAATAGACACCTCAATTCACGGTATGAACACTAAAGTATTGTGTCAAACCGTCGGACAGCTATACCAATTTATTAAAGTCATTCCTCTTACCGAATACCAAATCATCCGAGAAGATAGCCCGCTGCATCGAGGGGGTAACATCGTGTTCAATGGGGCGAATTAGTATTGGTTTTAGCTCCAAGCACAATAATTTCAAGTATGAATTAGAAGATCGAGTATCAAACAGCTCGAGAATGTTGCCGTCTTCTGCGGGGGACGAACGCTTAATCAATATCTTCGCTGTACACTATTGGCAATGGACAAAGTAATTCTCGGTATGAATATTAAAGTTGGTCGTCAAACCGTTTGAGAATGCTACTAAGTGGAATAAAGTAATACTCTTCAATGGATGCCTTATCGCCCGAGAATATAACCCTCAGTATCGACTGCATAACATCGTGGTCGTAGAATTCAATTAGTAAACATTTCAGTGACGGGCACCATAATTTCCTGCATGAATTAGAAAAGCGAGTGTCAAACCGTTCGGGAACGGTTCCACCTTCTGTGCCAGAAGAACGGCTAAGTCAATAGGTTCACGTATCCAGCGATTCCGATAGTCAAACGAGGTACTCAACGAGTAAATCCACTGAACAGTATGGAAAATAGACACCTGAATGGACGGTTTGAATATTTAAATTGGTCGTCAAGCTGTTTGACAATTTAACCAATTATTATCAAGTCCAACGATTAACCGAAGGCCATACCTTCGGCGTACCTCACCGGTTTTATCGAGAGTATAAGTTCGTGATCAGACATGGGAATTGGTATTCATTTCAGGACGGGCAACTTAACTTCGTGTAAGGTTTTTACGGTTTGAGGGTCAAACCGCTCTGGAACCTTGCCGCCTTCTGTGTGACACGAATTGCTATACGAATAGCTTATCATATCCTGAGACTCCGATTGTCGAACCGGGTATTTCGGGAGTAAATACGCTGAACAGTTTTAACAATAGACACCCTTTCCGGGTTATGAATAGAAATGTAGAGAGTCAAAACGTGGGGAACATTACGTCAGTTATAGAGTCGTACTTTTTAATGAAGGTCTTAACATGCTTGAAGATATCGCGCAGCAGCGAGTATGACGCTTAATGTTAACGGAAACAAATTAGTATAAGCTGGAGTGACGGTCACGTTAGTTTCATGTATGAATAAGAAGATGGAAAGTCCTATCTTTCGAGAACTTGTCCACATTCCTCGAGAGTCGATAGGCTGAGTCAACAGTTTAACCTATTCTGTGACTCCTCAGAGTCATGCCTGGTATTCGAGGAGTAAGTACTTTGAACAGTATCGGCAATAGATACCTTAATTCAGGGCATGAATATCACAGTAGTGATTCCTAGGGTCAAACGAATTCCTCCGGTAGTATGTCGGCTGAACTGTATTGGCAATAGGAACCATAATTCTCGGTTTTAATAGTAAAGTAGGTTCAAACCGTTTGGGAGCATTGCGGTTTTAATAGTAAAGTAGGTTCAAACCGTTTGGGAGCATTGCCAATAATAAAGTAATAAAATAATAAAGTATAAAATCAAGCACTTTACCGATGGCCGTACCTTCGGAGAATCTAACCCGCTGTTTCGGGGATTATAACATCGTGTTCAGAGGGTCAAATTAGTAACAATTCTAGTGACGGGGTCCTTATTTCATTATAAATAAGAATATCGAGAGTCAAAACCGTTCGAGATGTTACCATCCACTTTGAGCACCGACCGGCTACGTCATAGATTCACCTATCCAATGAGTCGGACTGTCAAATGAGGTATTCCGGGAGTAAATCATCCGATAGTACGGGCAATAGACACCTTAATGCAGTGTATGAATATTACAGAGGAGACTAAGACCGTTGGCAAACATTACCAATTCGGTAAGAAGCCATTCTCTTTACCGAACATCCTTCCTCCCGAGAATCTAACACGCGTTAGCGAGTGTCACGCTTACTGTTCACCGTAACAAATTTGTGGCCATGCTAGCGAACGGACAGGACATTCATGTGTATAAATATCAACATCGAGAGTCAAAGCGTTTGAGAACATTACCACCTCCCTTGAGCGTTGCACAGCTAAGTCAATACCTTCACAAATCCTGTGGCGCCGAAAGTCAAACCAGATATTCGGTGAGTAAATGCGCTGTACAGAGTTGGAATACGCATTAGATTTCACTGGTTGAATATTAGAGCAGGCCGTCAGGCATTTGTATAACACTACCTGTATGTGTAGGGTCAAATTCTTACAGAATGCCTTACCGTTCGATAAACTATCCCGCTGTACCCAGAGAATAACTTCGTTCTCAGGGAAAAATTAGTATTTATTTCATTGACGGGCAACTGAACTTCGGTGTATGAATTAAAAGATCGATAGTCAAACCGGTTCGAGAACGTTACCACCCTGCTTGAGTTTCGAACGTATAAGACCAACACCTCCACCTATCCTGTGATTGCGAGAGTCAAACCAGATAATCCGACGACAAATCTGCTGTTGTGTATTGGAGTTAGATTCCTTAACTTGCGGAGTCAATATTAAAATAGAGGGGCACTACGTGTAAGATCGTTACTAATTTCTATAAAGTCACACAATTTACAGAATGCCTTGCCGTCCGAGCAGTTAACCTGCTGTATCGAGACTATATCTACGTCTTTAGGGAAACACATTAGTATTCAATTAATGACGTCATCTTAAATTCATGTATGAATTAGAAGATGGAGTGTCAAACCATTCGAGAACTTTACCACCTTCTGTGATATTCGAACAGCTAAGTCAATAGCATTATATATCCCGTGTTTCCAAGACTTAAACCAGGATTCCTGGCGTAAACCCGCTGTATATTATTGGCAATAGATGCCTCAATTCGCGGTTAGAATGATAAAGTAGAGCGTCAATCCGTTTGAGAACCTTACCAATTGCTATAACGTCAAATGACTTACCGAAGACCTTATCCTCCATGAAACTAACCCGCTGTAGCAAGTGTCTTGCTTAGTGTTCAAGGAAACTAATTAGTAGGACATTTTGGAAGACGAGCAATTCAATTTCATGTATCAATAGGAAAATCGAGTGTCAAATACTTCTAGAACGTTACCACCTTCTTCGAGAGTCGAAAAGCTAAGTCGGACAGCTCAACCTATCCGCTGATTCCGTGCATCAGATCATGTATTCCAGGCGTCAATCCACAGTCCAGAACTACCAACGGATATGTTGAGTCACGGTATGAATATTAAAGTAAAGCGCCAAAACCTTGTAGTACGTTATCTATTGGAATAGTGTCAAACTTTTAACAGAAGGCCTTGCTATCCGAGAGTAGTACTTTCGAAAGTACGAGAGTAATAACTTCGTGTTCACGGAAGAAAATTGGTATACACCTTTGTCACGGGCATTTTAGTTTCATGTATGAAACACAAGATCGGTGTCAAACCAATGCAGAGCGGCACCACATACCTTGAGAGTTGGAGAGTCCACAGCATCACCTGTCATGTGATTCCGAGCGTCAAATCAGATACTCCCGGAGTATATACGCTAAACAGTATGAATAATATATACCTTAATTCACGGTTTGAATATTAAAACAAACCATCAAACCGCTTGCGAGCCATACAAATTGGAGTGAAATAATTCCTCTTACCGTATGCTATAACTTCCGTGAACCTAACCCACTATATCGAGAGTATAACTTCGTATTCCGAGAAGCATATTAGTATACATTTTAGTGACGGGCACGTTAATTTAATGTATGGCTTAGAAGATCTGGGGTCATAACGTTCGTGAACGTTACCACCTTCTCTGCGAGTCGAACGGTTGAGTCAATAGCGTTACCTATCCTACGATTCCGAGTGTCAATTCATGTATTCCGGGAGTAAATCCGCTGTACAGTAACGGCATGTAAATCCCTATTTTCCTGAATGAATGTTAAAGTACAGAATCCCACAGTTTTACACCGTTATATATTGGTATACAGTCTATTTTTTCACGGAAGACCGCACCTTCCGAGAAAGTAACCCGCTGTATCGAAGGTATAACTTTGTGGACTGAGGTGAAAATTTGTATACATTTTAGCGACGGACACCTTAGTTTCACGTACGAAATATAAAGATCGGGTGTCAAACTACTCGATTACGTAACCACCATCTTTGAAAGTCGTATACATAAGGCAATAGCTTCACGTATCCAGTGATTCTGAGAGACAAACCAGGTAATCCGGAGTCAATCTGCAGTACACTATTGGCAATGGACACATTCATTCACGGTATGTATATTAACGTAGAGAGTCGAACCGTGTGAAAACGTTACCAGTTGGTGCATATTGCATATTCCGCTTTATCGCATATTGTACCTTCCGATAACAATAAAGCGCACTATCCGAGGTATAACATTGTATTCAAGGAAACAAATTAGAATTCATTTTAGTGAGGGTCACCATAATTTGATGTATGAATTAGGAGATCTAGTGTCACACCCGATCGAGAACGTTGCCAACCTTCTGTGAGCGGTGAACGACTATGTCAATCGCTTCCCATAACCTGTGATTCGGAGAGTAAAGCCAGGTACTCCGCGAGTATGTGCGCCTGAACGTTATTGACAATAGGTACCTTAACTCACGGTTTGAATATTAACATACAACATCAAATCTCTTGAGAGCGTTACTGACATAAAGTCAAACGCTTTACCGCAGGCCTTACCTTCCTAGAAGCTAACAAGCTGTATAGAGGGTGTGGCTTCGTGTTCAGCGAAGCAAGTTAGAATGAATTTTAGTGATAGGCACCATAATTTCATCTATTATTTATAAGATCGAGGGTCAAACCGTTCGAGAACGTTACCACTTTCTAAATCCATAGCTTGACGTATTCCCATATTCTAACAGTCAAACCAAGTATTCCCGGAGTAAATGTTACTATTTTGCCATTTACACTGTCCAAGACACTTGCTGCAGCGGGTTGGGCTTCTCGGAAGGTATGACCTTCGGTAAAAAGTTTAAAGCCATACGAATAAATAACGTTCTACAAAGATTTGACGTGCGACTTTAATATTCGAACCGTGAATTAATATGTCTATTGCCAATACTATTCTGCCGATTTTTCTACCAGAATACGTGGTTTGAACCTCGGAATCTCAGGGTAGGTGAAGCTCTTGACTTAGCCGTTCGTCTCTCACAGACGGTTCTCAACGTTCTCGAACGGATTGACCCTCGATCAACTAACTCATTCACGAAGTTAAGCTCCACATTACTCAACTCATACGATTTTCGTTCTCTGATAACGAATTTATACTCTCGAAACGACGGGTTAGCATCTCCGAAGGTGTGGCTATCTGTAATGTGTTTTATTCTATGCCAATGGGTAACGTTCAACAACGGTTTGACGGTCTGCTTTAATATTCAAACCGTGAGTTAATGTATCCATTGCCAATACTGTACAGCGTATTTACTCGCGGAACACCTGGCTTGAATCGCGGAATCACACGATGGGTGAAGCTACTGTCTAAGTTATGTTTAATAGTCTCTAATGTTTTCGAAGGCCTTTGTCACACTATCGTGTAATTCGTACATGTAGTCAAACCGCCGGACAACATTAGCAATTAAAAGAAAGTAATTCTTTTTAACCAATACGTTTCCTTCCACGAATCTATCCCGCTGCAGCGAGTGTCTATCTTAGTTTTCACGGACTCAAATGAGTCGACATTTTAGCAGACGGACACCGTATTTTCATGTATGGACAGAATAAACGACAGTCAAACCGATCGAGAACATTTCAACGATCTTTGAAAATCGAACGGCAATGCCTATAGCTTTACATATCCTAAGATTTCGAAATTCAAATCAGGTATTTCACGACGACACCCGCAGCACTGTATTGTAATTAGTTACGCTATTTCCCTTTATAAATACTAAAGAACGGGGTTAAACCAATCTACAACGTTACGTATTGCTATGCAGTCAAACTTTTTACAGAAGTCCTGACTTTCCGAGAAGCTAACCCGCTGTATCGAGAGTATAAATTCGTGTTCAGAAAACATATTAGAATACATTTAAGTGGAGCGCACCATAATTTCTAGTACGAAAAAGTAGATCTAGTGTCATGCCGTTGGCGGATGTTACCACCTTCAGAGTGTGACCAAATTGTAAGTAAATAGCTATGACCTGTCATGTGATTGTGAGAGCCAAACCAGGTACTCCGGAACTAAATCCGCTGTGCATTATTGGCGATATACACCCTACTTCCAAGTATAAGTGTGAAAGTGCAGTGTCAAATATTTGTCCAATGTCACCTATTGGTATAGCGTAAAACTTTTTACCGAAGGCCTTACCCTCCGATATGATATGCTGCTGTACCGATAGCCTAAATTCGTGTTGAGAGAAACATCCAATTATTCCTTTTAGTGACGGGCACCCTAACTTTATGTATGAATCAGAAGATTCGATAGGCTTACTGATCCAGGGCGGTACTACTTTCTGTGAGATTCGCACAGCTGAGTCATTAGCATCACCTATCCAACGATTGCGAAAGTCAAACCAGGCATTCCGGGATTATATCCGCTGAAACGCTATTGGGTACAGACACCATACTTCACGGTTTGAGTACTAAAGTAGAGCGTCAAACCGTATGACAGAGTTACCAATTCGTATGGAGTCATACGTTTTATCGAAGGTCTTACCTTTCACGAACATCACACGCTTCATCGAGAGTGTAATTTTGTGGTCAGCAAAGGAAATTAGAATTCATTTCAGTAACGGGCACCTTAACATCATGTATAAATTAGATTGATCGGAAGTCAACCCGTTCGAGCACGATACTACCTTCTGTGAGATACGCACAGCTAAGTCTATAACTTCACATATCCAATGTTTGCGAATGCTTAACCAGATATTCGGGGAGTAAATTCTCTGTAGAGTATTGACAATATACACCTCAATTCGCGGTTTGAATATTAAAGCATTCCATCAAGCCGTAGTCGAACGTTACATATTCGTGTAGGGTTAAACTTCTTACTGAATAGCTTACCCTCCGAAAGAAATATCAGCGCTATCAAGAGTATACCATCATGTTCAGAGGTAGGAACTTGTAAACATTTTAGTGGCGAGCACCTTGACTTCATGCATGATTTGAAAGATCGAGGGTCGAACCGCTCGTTAACGTTGCCACCTTCTGAAAAGACGACCGGGTAAGTCAATATTTTCACGTATTCTCCGATTGAGAGAGTCAATCCAAGAATTCAGGGAGTAAATTCGCTGTAGAATATTGGCGTTATACGCCCTACGTACACTCTTAAATATTAAATTGCAGAGTGAAACAGTTGGCGAACACAACGAATTGGCATAGATTCAAACTTTCTTTCGCAGGCCTTACCATTCGATACTTAACCTGCTGTATCGATTGTCAATATTCGTGTTCGGAGCAATCAACCTATTATTCTGTTTCGTCAAGGGCACCTCCTTTCATGTATGAATAATGAGATCGATATGCATGCTGTTCCAGAAAGATACAACTATCCGTTAGGTTCGCACAGCTAAGTCAATAACGGCACCTAGCCTGTGATTCCGGGCTTCGATACAGGTATTCCGGGAGTGAATCCGCTGTTCACTATAGGCAGTAGGCACCTAAATTTGTGTATTATTATTAATGTAGGTAGTGAAAATCGTTGGAGAATGTAACTAGATGGTACAGTGTCAATGATTTTACCGGATACATTACCAACCAAGAACCAAACCCGCTGCAGCAGGTGTCTTGACTTGTGCTCACGGGAAACAAACCAGTAGATACTACAGCAGACGGACACCTTATTTTCATGTATGAATAGAACAATTGGAGTCAAGCCGTTAGAGAATGCTTCCACTTTCTTTGGAGTCGAAGGGCCAAGTATATAGCTGTACCTATCCTGTGACTCCGATTGTCATAGCAAGTGTTCCCTTCGAAAATCCGCTGTACAGCATTGGCATCGTACACCCTATTTCATGATATAAACACTAGGGGTCTAGAATCAAACTTTTGTAGGGCGTTACGAATTGACATACAGTCAAACTATACAGCGAAGGCCTCACCTTCCGAGCAGGTAACCCGCTGTATCGAGATTATACCTTCGTGTTCAGAGGGCAAATTAGTATACGTTTTAGTGACGGGCAACTTTATTTCATGTATGAATAAAATAATCAGGAATCAAACCCTTCGAGAACGTACCCAACATCTTTGGGAGTCGGACGGACAAGTCAATAGTTTCACCTATCCTGTGATTCCGAAAGTAAAACCAGGTATTCCGGTGTAAAGCTGCTGTTCACTATTGTCAATAGACACCTCAATTCACGGTATGAATATTGAAGTAGGCCGTAAAGGCGTTACAGAAGGTGACATATTTGTTTAGTGGGAACTTCTTACATAATGCGATACCATGTGAAAAACTGACCCTGCTAGGCCGTGAGTATGACACCGTGTTCAGAGCCACGAACTATATGCATTTACTGACGAGCACCATAGTATCATGCATGAATTATTAGGTCGAGTGTCAAACCGATCGAGAACGTTACCTGCTTCTGCGTGAGACGAACAGCTGAGTCAATAGCTTAACCTAACCTGGGATTCCGAGACTCGAAACAGGCATTCTAGGAGTATATCCACTCCACAGCACTGACAATAGACACCTAAATTTTAGGCAAAAACATTAAAGTGGGGTGTCAAATCGGCGGAGAATATTACCATCTGCTCCAAAGTCATTCTTTTACAGATTACGGTACCTTCAGACAGTTTATCCCCGCAGTATCGAGGGTATAACTTCATGATACGGGAAACAAATTATTATACATTTATGTGACGGGGACCATAACTTCATGTATGAATTAGAAGGTCGATGGTCAAACCGATCGGAAACTTTGCAACTTCCTATGCGAGACGAACGGCTATGTCAATAGTTTGACGCATCCTGCGATTCCGAGAGTCAAAGCAGTTATTCCGGAAGCAAACGCTCTGAGCAGTATTGCCATTGACATCTTAGTACACGGTTTGAATAGTAAAGTAGAGCGTCAGGGCCGTTTGAGAACATTGCCATTTGGCATAAGGTCAAACAGATTACCGAATGCCATAACTTCGGAGAATCAACTCACCGTTTCGATGTTAGATCTTCTTGTTCAAAGAAAGAAATTAGCCTTCATTTCTGTGACAGGCGCCGTTAGTTTCATGAAGGAATTAGAAGATCGCGAGTCAAACCGTCCGGGGGCGTTACCACCTTCTTCGAGTCGGACGGCTCAGTCTATGCTTCACCTATACTGTGATTTCGAAAGTCAAATCGGATAATCCGGAAGTGAGTCCGCTGAAGTTTATTGGCAGCTTCCACCTTAACTGATTGTATGAATATGAAAGTAGATAGTGAAGCCGACGGTGAACATTAGCAATTCGTATAAAGACATTCTCACTACCGAATACCTTACCTTCCGATAACCTAACGCGCTGTAGCGAATGTTTTGCTTACTGTTCCCGGAAACGAATTAGTAGATATTTTAGCGGACGGACACCACGCTTATGTGTATTATTATCGACACTGAGAGGCAAAGCGTTCGTGAACATTACCACCCTTCCTTCAGCGTCGCACAGCTGGGTCAATAGCTTCACACATTCTCTGACTCCGAAAGTCAAACCAGTTATTCCTGGAGTAAATCCGCAGAACATTATTGTCAATCGGCACCTTAATTCACGGTTTAAAATATAAAAGCAGGCAGCCAAACCGCTGTAGAATGTTAACTATTTCTATTGAGTCAAACATTTTACCGATAGCACAACCTTCGGAGACGATAATCCGCCGTTTCGAGAGTATAACTTCGAATTCATAGGAAGAAATTAGTAAACATTTTTGTGAACGACACTTTAATTTTATTATGAACAAGAGGATCGACTGTAAAGCCCCTCGAGAACGTGCCACACTCTCTGAGATTCGAACGGTTAAGTCAAGAGCTCCCACCTATCCAATGATTCCGAGAGTCAAACCTAGCATTTCTGGAGTAAATGCGCAGTACAGAACTGATAACAGACACCTGAATTCACGGTCTGAGCGACGATGTGGACCTTCAATTCGTTTTAGACAGTTACCAATATCTGTAAAGTCAAACGTTATACCAGAGACCTTACCCTCTGAAAAACTAACCCGCTGTATCTAGAGTAAAACATCGTTTTTAGAGTGACGAATTAGTATAAATATTATTGACGATCACCTTAAGCTCCTATTCGAATCAGAAGTTTCATGGCCAAATCGGTGGAGGACGTTGCCGCCTTCTGGGAGAGTCGAACGCCTATGTAAATAGCACCACCTATCCTGTTATTCCGTTAGTCAAACCAGGTATTCCAGGAGTAAGTATGCAGATCAGTATTGTCAATAGGAAGCCTAAATTCAGGGTATGGGTATTATAGCACACTGTCAAACTATTGACTAACGTTACTTATTGGTATAGAGTCACACATTTTTCCGACGGCCTTACCTTCCGAGATATAACACGCTGGATAGAGAGTATAACTTCGTATCCAGAGAAACCAAGTTTTATCCATTTCAGCGGCGGGCGCCTTAATTTCTTGTATGAATTAGAAGGTTGAGTGTCAAATGTTTCGGGAACCAGACCAACTTCGTTGTCAGTCGAACGGCTAAGTCAAGAGCATCACCCCATCCTCTGATTGCGAGAGTCAAACGAGGTACTCCGGGACTGAATGCACCGTACAGTATTGGCAATCGACGCGATTGTTCGAGTTATGAATATTAAGGCATACCGTCACACCCTTATAGAACGTTACGTAATTCGTGAAGAGTAAAACCTTTTGCAGAAGGACTTACACTCCGAGAATATACCCTGCAGTATCGGAACTATAACTGAACGTGATTAAAGAAACAAATTAGTATAATTTTAGTGATATGCGCCACAATTTCATGTACGCCTTAGAAGGTTTAGTGTGAAACCTTTCAGGAACGTTACAACCTCATTTCAGAATCGAACTGCTGAGTCAATAACTTCACATATCCTGTGTCTCCGAGTGTGAAACCAGGTGTCCCGGGAGTAAATCCGCTGAACAGTATCGGGAATAGACCCCATAATTCACGCATTGGATATTAAAATAGAGCGTCACACCGTGTGAGATGGTTACCAATTGCTATAAAGTCGTACGGATTACCAATGACCTCACCTTCCGCGATCCTCGCCCGCTTCATCGGGAGAATAACTTCGTGCTCAGATAGAAAAATTAGTACTCGTTTCAGTAGTGGACACCATAACTGCATGTATGAATTAGGAAAATCGTGTAAGAGGCAGTGCGAGAACGTAACCACCGTCTTCAAGATTCGAGCGGCTAAGAATGTGGCTTCTCGCATACTGTGATTCAGGGAGCGAAAGCAGGTATTCTGGGTGTAAATCGCCTGAAATGTATTGGCAATAGACGCCTTAAATCAAGGTTTGAATGCTAAAGTAGAGCGACAAACCGTAAGCGAACGCTTGCAATTTGTATAAACTCAAACGCCAATCCGGCTGTATTAGGAGCATAACATCGTGCTCAGAGTGTCAAATTAATTTACATTTTGATGAGGGTCACACTAATTTCACGTATTCAATAGAAGATCGAGGTTAAGCCGTTCGAGAACGTTACCACCTTAATTGAGAATCGGACGCCTTAGATATCAGCCTCACCTCTCCTGTGGTTCCGAAAGACAAACCAGGCATGGCCAGAGTCAATGAACTGTACACTGTTGGCAATGGACACCTTAATTGACGGTTTGAATATTGAAGTAGAGCGTGAAACCGTTTGAGACCCTCACAATTGATATAAAGTCAAACTTTTACCAAAGACCTAACCCCTCCCAGAAATAAAACCCACAGTATCGTGAGTATAATTTCATGTTGATGGAAATAAATTAGTTCACACTTTACTGACGACCACCTTAATTTAATGTATGAATTGGAATATTGAGCGTCAAACCCTTTGTGAATGTTTCCAATTACTGTAAAGTCAAACGTTTTATTGAGGGCCGTACCTTCCGCGAACCTCACACGATTCACAGAGGGTATAACTTCGTGTTGGGAGAATGAAATTAGTAAACATTTCAGTGACGGGGACCTCAGTATCATTATGAATATGAAAATCGGGGGTCAAGCAGTGCGCGAATGTTACCATCTTCAATAAGCGACGATCGGCTCAGTCAATAGATACAACTATAACATAATTCGGAGAGGCAAACCAGCTATCCCTGGAGCAAATCAGCTGATCAGAATTGCCAATAGACACCTTATTTCACGTTTTGATTAGTAAATTACAGCGTCAAACCGCTTGAGACCATTCCAATTTGTATAAAGACGAACACTTACGGCTGGCCACACCTTAGGACAAGCAATCTCGCCGTATCGAGAGTGAAGCTATGTGTATGGGGGAACAGATTAGTATACAATTTAGTAACGACACCTTATATCCCTCTATGAATTAAAAGATCGATGTTCAAGCCGTTTGACAACGTTGCCACCTTCTGCGAGAGAGGAGCGGCTAAGTCAATATCTACATCCATCCTGCAATTCCGATGGTCAAGCAGGTATTCCGGAGTCAATTCTCTGTTCAGTATGGGCAATATACGCCTTAATCTATGTTATGTATATGGAAGTAGTGAGTCACACTGTTGGAGACAATTACTAATTGGTATAATGTCCTTCTTTTTACGAAAACATTACCTTCCTAGAACATATCACGCAGTAGCGATTGTCACGCTTAGTGCTCACGAAAAAAGTTGGTAGACATTTAGCATACGGAAACCTTATTTCTTGTAGGAGTAGAATAATCGGGAATGAGACTGCTCAAGATCGTTACCACCTTCTTTGTGAGACGAACAGCTAAGTCAATAGCTTCACCCATCCTGCGATTTCGAGAGTCAAACCAGGATTTTCCGGGAGTAAATCCACTGAACCGTACTGCAATA
>NW_027470016.1:0-48663 GCF_051020765.1 Lasioglossum baleicum | reverse complement strand
ACTTGAAATATCAAAATCGTTTACATCATCAGGAAATATGTATGTACATGCTACGTGAAAACAACATATCTAAGTGTATTAACTAGCTTTTCTATATTGCAGGGTGAATGACGCATATTGATATAGAATGCTGTTCAATTGCTATACGCTCTGTTCCTGTAATATATAATATCTTAATATTTTAATTTTTGTGATACTATATTTTTTATAAATTAACATGTTTGGAAAAAAAGAGGATTCAAAACGACAATCTCGAGCTGCTGATAGTCTTATACAGGTATTATTAACCTTACCGTAATATTATTAACCTCACTTTTGAATCGGTTACATTTTTTTAAACAATATTTCTTAATAGTATGGAATTTTCGATGTGCCAGAAAATTTGGATAATGTAAGTAATAATTTTATGGATGATGAAGATGATGATGATGATGATCTAGAAGCTGAGCTGGCAGCTTTAACAATTGGTGATGATAATAATGGCAAATCTAGACATGGTAGTAAATAAATATCATTTATATGTCTACTGTTGATTAATATTACAATTACTTAAATTTTATATACATTAATCATATATTTTATATATACAGTATCTCGTAAACCAGTTCCTAAAGAAAATTTAGATGCAATGATAGCTGAAAGTATGAAAGATATAAGTCCTGAAGAGTTATCTGATGGAGAAGATGATGCAGAATTATTGGTATAAATACTACTATTTATAATTTTATTTTTGATAATTGTATAGTAGTATATAGTAAGATAATTTTTGACATTTTATGTGTTAGAATGAACTTAAGATGATCACAAATGAGGAATCTTTAGAAAGAAATGAAACTTTAGAAACTGAAAGTACAGAACAACCTGAAATACAAACTCATGATACCTCTATGGAATCTATGATAAAATTATTACAAGAAAGATTACAGCTTTATCAAATAGCTGAGAAGAAAGCAAAACAAGAAAATGAACTAAGTCGAGCAAGAAGATTTAATAGAGGTATTAGAACACTTAAGGAATTATTGAATAATGCTGAAGCAGGGAAAGCTATTAATGAAAATGAGATTCCACCACAATTGTCATCGTATTCCACAGCTGAAGCAAATGAAAAAGAACCAGAAACTACTATAACACAATCTACAGGTATTATATATGAATATTTTTTATGAATATTTTTTTGTAACCATTTAATATTATATTTTTTAGATCAAATTACTACTCTACCTGAGGTTGATACTACTGTAACTCAGGAAAATGATACTGCTGAAGAACTTACTCTTACAAAGGGTATAGATGAAGAAGCATTAAAATTATTAAAAGATAGGCAACAAGAATATAAAATAGCAGCAATAGCATGGAAAAGGGCTGGTAACATGAAAGAGGCCCTTCAATATTTAAATATAGCAAAACATTTTGATATAGTTATTTCAGCAGTAAATGCAGGGGAGACTGTTGATTTATCAGATATGCCACCCTCACCAAATATTCCTGAATCAAATACTACCACATCAGCAACAGAAAAACCAGAAAAAACAGAAAGTGAAACACAGGGAAAGAGTTCCATAGATACAACTTCAACTGGTATATTTTGACAATAATTCAATCGATATTAACTAAATTTGTTAATAGTAATCATATTTTTAATATTTTGAAAATAGAAGTGAAACCATCAGGTCCAGAAAATTTAGAAACTGCTTTAAAAGAACGTCTTGAAGCATGTAGAAAGATAAAAGCAACTGCAGAAAGTGACGGAAACTCATCTAAAGCTCGTAGATATGGTCGTATTTGTAAACAATTTGAAGATGCTATTGAATTACATTCATCTGGGAAATCCGTTCCTCTTGATGACTTACCAATCGTACCTGGTTTTGAACCTCTTACAGTTACTAAAGAATCTAATGTGTCTGATTCAACATTAGAAATGAACGAAAAATCGTCAGAATCACTACTCCCATCTGAAAATAAAATTTCTTCAATTCCGAAAACTCCTGCTTCTCTTCCAGGAGATCAAACAGGTATAAGAGGAAACATTATTATTTATATAATAATACATTATCGTTATAACACGTAACTGACAATATATTGTAAATCATAGGGAAAAAACAAAACCAAAAATGTCACGTGCACAGGAACAGTTAGTTTTATTACAACAGCGTCAGCACGAATTAAAACAAGCTGCTCTTAATGCAAAAAAAGATGGAGATATAGAATTAGCTCGTACTTATCTAAGGCAAGCAAAAGGAATTGATCCATTAATTGAAGCTAGTAAAGGTGGCTTACCAATTGATATGAATTCCATACCATTATCTCCAGGAGCTAAAAAAGAACTTAATGCAGATAGTATCATAAGTATGTTAAATGATAATTTTACAGTAGTTAACTCTGAAGATTGTTTAGAAGAGGCAAGTGGAACAGATGAACAAATTTATGAAAATCTCGAGGCACAGTTAATGAAACAAATTACGGTAAACAGAAAACATATATAAAACTAAATTATGTTATAAATTCCTGTTAAAAATTTATGTTTAAAAATTGTACGATTTTATTATAGTGGTGTTTGTGCACGAGAGATCATTGTAAAGCATTAGGAGATGTACCTGGATATAATAAATGGGAGCGATTTGCATTGAATTATAAACGAGATTTAGATATGCTAACAGTTCGAAAACGAGATGCACTGCCACCACCACAACATCATTATGAAGTGAAAACACATACCATAGTTCAGTTAGTATAACATTTTCCTTTTTATTATTTAAAAAAATTATTACTTTATAATTCTAAATATGTTATTTTATAGGAGTTGTACAGATTTAAATGATAGTGATATAGAAATTTCAATAATTAGGGGAGTAAGTTACTCAAAAGAAGCAGATACTTATGTCATATTTGAATTTCCTTATCCTTCGGATAATCCTCCAACTGATAGAACAGCAACTATTAAAGGAACATGTAATCAGAATATGAAGCAGTATTTTCACTGACTGGAATAGATCGTGTGTCAAGACAGTGCCAACGAGTATTCAAAAGACATGCATTAAAATGTCAAGTTTGGGCTAAAGGGTAATGAAAAAAAAAAAAAAAACGATGTAATTGTAGTACTGTAGTATTATCTTATATTTTCTAAATATTGTGTCATAATCATTCTTATGATTATATGTTTTTGAATGTATAATGTTAAATGTTTTTTATTGTACGTTTTTAAATATTAATTTGTAATAAGTAGCTTTCTTGCAACACAGTTCATTACAGTTGAAAATATCGATAATAACATTACATTATTATGTATTGTTCGTAAATAATATTTTTTCTATGTTGGATAAAATATTTTGTTAGACATATAACTGATACCATCACGATATCAAAAATAGTAAATAGATTAGTACGTTGCTTGCAGATGCTCGCTGAATCCCATACAGTGTTGCACTAATCCAAGGTATGAAAATTTCGAATTTTTGTAAAGCACTCAACTCTTAAATTATAAGAGAATGCTTTTATCTTAATTTATCTGGCCAGCTGCTGATTTTTTACCTATTTATTTTTATTTATTTCTTTTTTTTTTGAAAAGTATTTATTATAAAGCAAAGAAAAGTTAATGTATCATAAATGTTATTACGATTATTTATTGCGATTTGCAACTTTATTCATCTTTTTAAGATTGCGTTTAAATATCAAATGATTAAATACATGATTTATAGAGCCTTAATATTTGCACGAGCAGACTGTAACAATGTAAATCTCTACTGATTTTAGCTTTAAATTGTAATAGTTGTTCCTTTACTTTTTCGGTTGTATGTAATTCGTGTATTTTGTTTTGCAGAGGATTTTTCAGAAGCGATAGTCTTCTAGGTACAGTAACAGCAAAATTACAACCTTTGGAAACTCATTGTGTACTTCATGACTCATTTCCGGTAAGTAATAGACTATTTATTAAATATTATTTTCTACTTTATAAGGAAATTTTATATTATTTTAGTTAATGGACGGGAGAAAAGCAACGGGTGGAAAACTTGAGTTAAAAATACGATTGAGAAATCCAATTCTTACAAAACAAATAGAGAATATTACAGATAAGTGGTTAATTATTGATTATTGATGTAATATAACGAAATTGCGATTTTGAATTTCCTTTGCCAGTGACTGCATCATTGAGTTCTTGGTAATGTATCTTTCTAATTGTGATCTAATAGAAACATATATTTTGCTTTATTTGTTTTAAAGCTTTAATCTAATTTATGTGAATATGGATACCAACAGAATAATCTAAAGTATATAATATGAACAGTCGGCTCTTATAGAAATTTGTGCAAGGATATTTACATACAATATGTACAGAAGAATAGTTTAATATGTAAATATTGGTAAACAGTGCACAGAAAATTTATAAACATTGTGTATACCATGGCTGATAACTACTTTTTTAATCTTAATATATTAAAAAGGAGGAGTATGTTCCTCTTCTTTGTTTTTGTATCTAAAATTATTACCAATTACAAATTGTAATAAATAATTTAAACTAATTTATGAATAATTTAAACAATATTTTTTATCGTTTATTGTTTAAACAAAAAAATAAAAAATTAACTGAAGTAGTAATTAGTACTACCTAAGTTAATTAAAATAAAAAGATAATTATATCAGTAAGTTACTGAACTTATTCAAAAATTAAATATTTTTATAATATATTAAATAGTTAATTAGTTAGTTAATTAAACGAATAAGTTTTAAGTAAACTATATGTAATTAGCATGTACGTAAGAGACTATCGGTTGTACATATTGAACGATTTAAACGTGGAGAAGGAACGATTGCGGGCTGAAGCTGAATCCACATTTCCAGAGAACAATGCAGCAGGTGAACCCCACTAACAAACTATTGTCTGATAATCGTTCAACTCTGTCTCCTCCCAGTTCGTCATCCTACTGTTTCAATCTGGTGCAAGTGATTCTAACCACTAAATCCTTATAAGCTACATAATATTTGCGAAATATACATATATTTATTAGAATGTAGAAACAACTATTCGATTTATAAAATAAATATGAAACATAACTTTTAATGCTAAAATCATTATATTTAATTTCAATATTTTTATCGTAATTGTATCTTAATTTAACCACATATTCATTTTTATGCGGTAATAAATAAAAATTTTGTTAGGAAAATGTAAAATCGAAAATAATTTAGAAAATTATGAAATTATTACAGATAAATAATCGTTATAACGTATAATAAGAAAACATGATTATAACTAAAAAAATATTATTCCTTTATAAGTAGTAATTATTGCTCTCTTATGATTATCGAAGTTTCATTTATAAACAAATGAATTATTATTGCAAACATTAACATTAATTTTCTCTTAAATCTTTACTTTTTTTTTTTTTCTTTTTTTCGTAACGCGATTTAGTTTAAATACTCCGTTCTTGACTATAATTTTTCACAGAATAGAATTGAAAGGATCTTTATAACACGTCGACCGTTTGTGGTACATACGGGTAAGGGTCATAGTGCATTATAAAGGGGTGCTTTAAAAGATTGGTACATAAAAGCGGTTGACACCCACCGTGTCAAACACTGATGTCTAGTGGTTCCCGAAAAACTGCTCGATTATATCGTCGGTCGATTTACATCGGCTAGACACAAAAGTCTTGCCTGTGGTGCGCATATCGATCTCACTATTGGAAAACAATGGGATTTATTTGCCAATTAGTCAATTAGGTCGGCTGAAAGGGCGCAGGGTAGCACAGGCAACCTAAACTTCGACGTACCGCGAATCTGGATTATACGGTCCAGTGCAGAGTGTTTGACGAGCATATACATACCGCGGTTAATGTTGACCTTTCGGCCTCAGCCAGCGGGATTCTGCGTGCAAATTAACGATGTTTGTTCTCAACCCTTTGGCTTGCCTTGATTCACCAATCTCATTGCCTTGCCCTCCTCGATTGTTAGCTACGCTAGTTCTTTTGTGCACAATTTAATTTTAACCCTTAAACGTTTGCAAAATGTTGAAAAATTGATAGGTTATTTGTGCATTGTGGCAGTGCATCTTATTCATGTTTCGTCGTTTCTTGGTGTATGTAAAAGTTTGAATTATCTATGTAGGGTTATAAACTAGGTTAGTGATTCATGTGGCGTGTAATATGTAAGAGCTACATGTAAGAACTATGTAGTTCATATCACACATGACAGAGAGAAAGATATAATTAATAGGATGATTAAATATTTCGTATATTTAGATATATTGTTTTGTATAGCAGAAATGAACGATTAGAGAATATATGAATATGAATGTTTCATAATGTTAAAATCTTTGAATTCTGCTTTGTAAGATTTGTATATATGAAATGAAATTATCTTCTAATAACCACGCATTCTTAATAGTTAGATAAGCAGGGAAAACGTATATAAAAAGTATATAAATATAGTTTAAGTTAAATTAAAATACAATTTGTTATCACATAAAGAGCATGTTACACATGAATAATAATTTTTATTACTATTTTCAAATGTAAAATGTAGATCTATAAAATAATTTAATTTGTTAAAGTGGTTTGTGATTTTGGTTAATTTACGAAGTTATGCCACGCCTGTATTCGTTTCGCGAGACACGTGCTTTATGTCGACGGGGCTCCTTCTTTTTCGAAATCGTTTCTTGCAGATAGAGTCCGGTTACGCGGTTTCTGCTTATTCGGCAGATGGCCGGACGTGACGTCACTGGAACCACGCGAGTGTTGATTGCAGATGCCATATGCGATCCGATACCCGGCTTCTTCTGCCTTCCTTCGTCTCGCAAATCCACCTCGTGCATCGCGCCGCGGCTTCGCGTTACACTTCAGTTTGGTCGTCTTTCGTATCAAAATCTACGGTGTATAATTTTATGTTGGTATACTTTGGACACTAGGCTAGTAAGAAAATCTGCATTCACAACTGAGATTTGAATCGAATTATTTTCTTAAATTTAACGCTTTTTGTGATTGGAATCTTTGATAAATTGAAGTTATTTTAAATAAGGTGAATATGAATATTCATTGTTGCGTATAGGTTAATAATATTACTTATTCACTATCTTCTTTGATGATTTTATTACTAACATTTGTTATGTATGAATATTCATTGTTGCGTATAGGTTAATAATATTACTTATTCACTATCTTCTTTGATGATTTTATTACTAACATTTGTTATGTATGAATATATAACAATAGCGAAGCAAGTCGTAAAATTTGAAGCATCGGTTTTGAATCTATCAAAATAATATGAAAAAGATTAAAACAATATTACCGATGTTAAAAAATATCGATTATTTTAATTCTTTTTGATCGAAATAATGCAAATTTCATTTATGACGTGAACTTTGTTTGTTATCTTCTATCACATCATATGTATTTTTTTTCTGTGGATATGTCACAGGTTGTGGTATGATTAATAAAATATCTGTTAAATCATATCTTATTATTAAGTCGTTCGGAAAGTCATTTCGTTTTTTTCCCAACAAAAGATTTAATTGTATTTTTTCACACCAACTTCACACTTCAGTCACATAAAAAAGAAAAAACGGAATAACTTTCCGAACGACCCAATACATTATTTCATTTCATTTCAGATGCATATTTCAGAAGAATTTTTTATAGTAATTCACATAAATAACCTCGCAGCATCTAATCAACGACTTCCACGAATATTCTTTTTTCAAGAATGGTAACATTTATATTATCATCAATTTAATTCCTGTCATAACAATTAAATGAAGGAAACTAACTCATAATTATCCAACTTCACTGTCTAACATAAATTATTCCAAACCTTACCAGGGTCTATCACCCAATTCCACAACCTTCAATCGTCAAGTCGATCTAATCAAGATTATCAATCTTCAAGCAATATTCGATCTTGATCACTCTTAAGAGAAAGAAGTTTTCTTTTCCTTGAAATTTCCAAGTGATTTTGTACGTACAAAGTTATACATCTAAACCTAAAAATTACCTCGTATCTAACCTTTGATTAACCAATTTTCTCGCTATCGAATGTGATCGAATCCCACAGCTAATCAGACACAGAATTAGCAAGAAGCTGTTATCGCTGTATAGTTTGAGCGAACAGAAATATCCATGAAATTGCGTAGGCAATCGACGAAGTACGAAGGTCGTCGTTTTGAAGTCAAGGCGACGAAGATCTCGCAGCTTATGGATCGCGCGATGCAACACGATCAGTGTACGACTTCGTTGGTCAGCTAAACGAAGACAAGGGGTCTCTTGGTGAATCGTTTTATTAATAAAGCGTTACCTGGAACTACGGCTGACTTCGAGATGTACAAACCGAGCCGTGAGTGACTTCTTCGTGATCTCCGTATCGGTGTCCTGTACAGGATGTTGTTACAATCTTTCTTCGCTGTTCTACACGCCGCGATATCTCACGACCCGATGACGGAACACTGAGATGTCATTTAATGGCCATATTCTAATGATGGGTTATGAAATTATTGTATTCTGTTAAGGTATTTGATTTAAATGCTTTATTTTTCTTTCTCTCTTTTCTTATATAACCTCTTGAGGGGTATTAACACGTTGAGTATTCTTGTTTTCTAAATTTAAGTATGATTCTAATAGATATGTTTTAAAATAATCTCCGTTAATGTTTATAACTATATTTTAAAGGAATACAAGCGGAAGGTAAAGAATAATTTGCATTTTTTTAGTTTTTATAAGTTTGTCCCTGAAGAGGTTAACATAATTTCAATACAATATTAACCCTTTGCACTCGAGTGGCTACTGTCAGTCACCATGAAATTTTGAAGACCCATATTAATTAATATATTAAATGTAAGATGATATAACAATATGCGAAATATCGAAATCAACTAATTCCAGGCGTTAATTATTGTACGATTCTTTATTACCACTCACAAAAATAACGTCATTTTTATAGCAGAAAATCTGTAAATTTTTACTTTTCTTTAGCCAAAAAATCGCCGAGTGCAAAGGGTTAATATAAAACGGCTAATCTTTCTGTTTATTATAATTTATTACTTATGGTGTATTATTGAATTACCATGTTAACATTGGAAAGTGATATTTCGGTGGATTTCATTGCAGAGTCAAGCATGTAAAACACAGATCAACGTGTTTATTATAACAAATGTTCAATGATAATTCTATCGTAGATATTTTATAATGAATTTTTACATATTTTCTCGATAATTTGTCCACGCGAAGCAGTAGTCTTTTTACTTTGATAAATTATAAGGTCTTTGTAAAATTCTGAATTCATAGGTTCGTCGACGGAAAATAAAAAGAAGAGTCTCTTTAAAGAAGAAGTTAGGCGAGATATATCAAGGATCAACAAATTAAGAATGATCGATGAAGCGAGTCGTTAGAGAGAATCAGACGAATCAATGTTTACTTATCTCGAAAGAATCGCGAGGAGATAAAGCGCATAAAAAGTGTTAGCAATAGGGGAGATATTGGCTATTAAATTTAATAGCCAGAGAAGAGAAGCGATGGTTCTTCTGCTCTTTCCTTCGTTCGCTCTCCCCATCGACTTTGCTAAAACAATAAAAACTTGCCATTAATAATAGCGTGGTGACAAATATGACGGAACTTCCGACGTGGTCCGGAAGTCGCTAAATGTGCCAGCAGTTAGTTTCATCCCCTTGCGCGGACCTCGACCCCTGGACTCTTGGTTTCAACCGGCTGCACGTTTTTCCTCGATAAATTTCGTTTTATTTCTCCTATCTAATAACAGCTTAGAAAAAAAAAAAAAAATCAAATTTTAAAACGTTACAAAAATTCTCCACGATAAGGACTTTACAAGCGAATAGAGTAAATTACTTCGATATTTTTTACAATTTTATATTGGAAAGTTCGTATAAGATTATATATTTGGAACTAGTGATTCGACTATGGGAGAAAGTAAAACGTGTATGTATATACGAAGAACGTAAGAGAGTCGTATGGCAGACAGACTCTATATGTTCGACACAGTACCCCTCTATTTCCGGAGAGCGACTTATCGCTCTGCGAAACGGAACATTATGTTTTTAATCACGGCGACACAAATACCGCGATTCGATTGTTCCCAGGCCGATACACAGCGATGATCCGAGAATAATTGAGGCACGAACGGCAAACAGATCTGCATCCTAACTACCGTAGGCGGGGTGCTCTTTTCCCCTTTCTCCACTGTCACCGACCCAGGCTCTATGACCGTGGCACGATCTCTACTTCATTGTCATCTGTCATCGCGCCGCGAACAAATGAGCGTCTCAACAGCCGGCAGACAAATGACTCCAAGGATTATCCGGCGAACGTTCTTCGTCTTTTTCCCTCCACCCTCTCTTCGTTCCACCATGGAAACTTCCTCTTTCACCCTTCCCAATTCGTCTCTCTTTTCCGTCGTCGCTACTATTTCTTTCTTGCTTTGTACCCTCTCCATCTCTTCTTCCACCCTTCATTTTCGTTCGTTTTTTTTCATCCTCTCATTGTCTACCCTCTTTGTCGTTGCCGTTGCCTCGAACGTTCGTTCTTCTCGTTTTCTTCCTATGAATGAATCCTGAGATATCCTGGGATACCTTGAGCGACTCTACCGATCATCGTGGATCAGTTTGTTTCGCGATGCTCGAAATATCCTCACGAGTGGATCCCTGGATCCTTCGGGAATTGATATTAGCATGGGACGGGGTCTGGTTTCGACGGTGCAGCGGGCTACGAACAATTTCGTTGTAGGTTTCTCTGTTTTTCTGTTCCGCTCAGTCGGTCCAGTTTCACTGGATGACTGATTGCGGTGATTGAAGCCGTGCACGGATAATTAAAAGTTCGATTAACGCGGTGATTGTTTTGTAATTGTGTCGCGACCTGGTACTGGCGAATTGTGCACGCTTGTCCGTACTGGGAAATTCATTTTGTTCTATTGGTCGTTGTAACGTAATCGCTGTGAGAATATAGGAGAATAGGAGAATGCTTCGTAGAAATTTGGTGATAGGTGTTTCAAGCGATTTTATAAGTTCGCGTTGTAATTGGTTTAACTTTTAGATAGTTCTCGATAGTTTAGATAATTGACTACAGGTTTGTCAAATTTAAAAGGGTATAATATTGATAATAAAAACTGGTCAAAATTAGTTGTAAATAATCGTGGAAAATTATATAATCATATTTTACTGCTAAAGTAGATGTTGAAAAGTATACCTAAAGTTTATGTATTTATTGTAGTTTATTATTGGAAAAGATGTAGAAAAATATATTTAAATCTGGCTGCTGGGTATTATATGATTATACTTCATTTTGAAACCAGATGCGATAAAATATATTTAAATTTGTTCGCTAACAATAAGTCCGAGTTGGCAAGTGCGTCTGCTCAAAATGCGCTGCTTTCACTGGAAGATCAGTGGTACTGAAAACCACTATTTGTATCATAGCATTCTTCCACCTGTATCACTTGGATAACAGTTCAAGCGAAACTGCAGTGTTCCACAAAATTTATTACATGTTAAAAAGGAGCACACGACCAGTCAGAATTAATTCTATTTTTAACGTTTAAAGTAGCAATTGAATTTTCACATTTGAAAAAACAGTACTATCGGCTTTCACTTTTACTATACTATTATACCTCGTTTCACTCGAAGAATCTTTATTCTTCGACATCGCTAATTCATTAACATATCAAATAAAAATCACTCGTTCAGTGAAATGATACAACCGAAATTCAATTTTCCAAAGTTACGATTTAATCTTAGGTTTAATAATCCTCGAAAAATCACCTTTTAAGCATAATAAAATCAAAATTCAAACTTTAATAATACAGATATCACTACCATCATCGTTGTTATTATCACCTATATGAAAGCATACTTTCTGAAGCAGACGTCTGAAAATATCGATCAGAGTGCGGGGGTGTCGTAGCAATTTAAAAAATCTTGAAAACCGAAAATTTTCAATTTCTCTCGAATTATCGCATATGTAACGTTTTCTCGCAAGAAAAACCTTTCTATCGACTGTAGGTGGGTTCATTGGTAGGTTGGCTTGCTGGCTGACTGGTTGGTATCGATGTGCAGGCTGGCAAGCCGGCTATGCTGGCTCAGCACTCTCCCTCGTTCCTCCTCTTCTCTCCGGTGCCAGCCACCTTTACTCTTGCTCCTCTCTCGTAGTCTTAGCCCCGGCCTCATCCTGAAACGCGTTCATAAACTTAACCTCCTTAATGCCACGGAGTCCGTGGCTGATGACTTTTAATTTGCATCCGGAAAGATTAGCGCCTGCCAGACCGTTAGAGTTGCCCTCCAATCGCGTCATTATACTCCAAATGCATCGAGAACGGAATTAAGATCGATCGACCGGTGGTTCTGATTTTATTGTGGGCTGGAGGACAGGATAACGAAGGGAATCGAGAATGACAGAGGTGAAAAGTGAGAAACTTTTCTGGTTTCTTCGAACCTTCAAAATTAATCGACTTCTCACAGACGAATCGATAAAATCGAATCCAGCTGGATAGATAATAATATTTTTCGATCAATTAAATTAATCTATCGATCGAAACCGATCATTTCTGATTTTATGTGGGCTGGAGGCCAGGATAACGAAGGGAATCGAGAATGACAGAGGTGAAAATTTGAGGGAAAATTGAGAAACTTTTCTGGTTTCTTCGAACCTTGAAAATTAATCGACTTCTAACAGACGAATCGATAAAACCGAATACACCTGGATAGATAATAATATTTTTCGATCAATTAAATTTATCTATCGATCGAGTCTGATCATTTCTGATTTTATTGTGGGCTGCAGGACAGGATAATGAAGGGAATCGAGAATGACAGAGGTGAAAATTCGAGGGGAAATCGAGAAACTTTTCTGGTTTTTTTGAATCTTCAAAATTAATCGACTATTCACAGACGAATCGATAAAATCCACCTGGGCAGATAATAATATTTTTCGATCAATTAAATTAATCTATCGATCGTATCCGGTCATTTCTGATTGTATTGTGGGCTGTAGGACAGGATAACGAAGGGAATCGAGAATGACAGAGGTGAAAATTGAGAAACTTTTCTGGTTTCTTCGAATCTTCAAAATTAATCGGCTTCTCACAGACGAATCGATAAAATCGAATCCAGCTGGGGAGATAATAATATTTTTGGATCAATTAAATTAATCTATCGATCGAGTCCGATCATTTCTGATTGTATTGTGGGCTGCAGGACAGGATAACGAAGGGAATCGAGAATGATAGAGGTGAAAATTGAGAAACTTTTCTGGTTTCTTCAAACCTTCAATATTAATCGACTTCTAACGGACGAATCGATGAAATCGAATCCACCTGGGTAGATAATAATATTTTTCGATCAATTAAAATAATCTATCGATCGAGTCCGATCATTTCTGATTTTATTGTGGACTGGTGGACAGGATAACGAAGGGAATCGAGAATGACAGAGGTGAAAATTCGAGAGGAAATTGAGAAACTTTTCTGGTTTCTTCGAATCTTCAAAATTAACCGACTTCTCACAGACGAATCGATAAAATCGAATCCAGCTGGGTAGATAATAATATTTTTCGATCAATTAAATTAATCTATCGATCGTATCCGGTCATTTCTGATTGTATTGTGGGCTGTAGGACAGGATAACGAAGGGAATCGAGAATGACAGAGGTGAAAATTGAGAAACTTTTCTGGTTTCTTCGAATCTTCAAAATTAATCGGCTTCTCACAGACGAATCGATAAATCGAATCCAGCTGGGGAGATAATAATATTTTTGGATCAATTAAATTAATCTATCGATCGAGTCCGATCATTTCTGATTGTATTGTGGGCTGCAGGACAGGATAACGAAGGGAATCGAGAATGATAGAGGTGAAAATTGAGAAACTTTTCTGGTTTCTTCAAACCTTCAATATTAATCGACTTCTAACGGACGAATCGATGAAATCGAATCCACCTGGGTAGATAATAATATTTTTCGATCAATTAAAATAATCTATCGATCGAGTCCGATCATTTCTGATTTTATTGTGGACTGGTGGACAGGATAACGAAGGGAATCGAGAATGACAGAGGTGAAAATTCGAGAGGAAATTGAGAAACTTTTCTGGTTTCTTCGAATCTTCAAAATTAACCGACTTCTCACAGACGAATCGATAAAATCGAATCCAGCTGGGTAGATAATAATATTTTTCGATCAATTAAATTAATCTATCGATCGAGTCCGATCATTTCTATCGCACGAGGTCTGTATGCTTGCCGTTTGCGGAAACTTATAGCACACTTTGCATTAGCGAAATAGATCGGAGGACCCGATGTCCGAGTCGATACACCGTATTAAAAGTTCCGGAAACGCGGTGGTACCGTTTTGGCAAGGTCTTCCTCATCTCTCGTGAATCATTCGGTTACTATACGTTCCATCGGGCAAAGAGATTCGCCTAAATTGAATCGAAACTCGACGCTCGAATATTCCTGCCATTCTCGCCGAACGATCTCTTATCGACGCACTTCCTGTGGGTTACTTCGTTAACCGTCGCGGTGATAAATCCGGATCAGAAGACGGGACTCCGTATATTTTTATTAAAATTCTATCAATTCCATATCTGCCGAATTTTCATGCATTATAATCACCTGGATTATCCTTTAATCGTCAGCTTCTAACATCTGTGATAATATTTTTATTCGCACGAGAGTCATTAGTTAGCGAATATGTCACATCATCTTGCAGAAAATAAATCGATATATTTGTAAAATTCTTTTCATAAGAATTTCCTTCGTCAATTAATTTCCTTGTATTCTAAAATTCCAAATCGAAAATCCGAGATACGAAAAAATTTATGGTACGCTATAGTTACTCTCCGAACTGATGGAAGCGTGCTGTTGCCTCATCGCCGCGATGGGTTATCGGTTTATTACCGAACCTCGTAGCCTCTCGTCTGAAAACAGTAACACGCCGATCTGATCCTTGTGCTTTCTTCTGATTCGCCGATCACCGCCACGTGCAGCGTTTTTATTCACCCTCAGGGTCTCGTTTATCGCGCCAAGAGGAAAGCGTAGAGGACAGTACGCAGAGAGAAGATCGGAAGGGGTAGACCGGAAGAGGGAAGACCGATTGCATCTAAAAGATACGAGAGGGAGAGAGAGAGAAAGAAAGAGGGAGAGAGAGAAAGAAAGAGAAAGAAAGACGGAGAGAGAAAAAGAAAGAGAAAGAAAGACGGAGAAAGAGAAAGAAAGAGAGAGAGAGAGAGAGAGAGAGAGAGAAGGAGGACTATTGGAAGAAAGTTTTGGATATATCGGTAATTTCTGGTCGTTCGTCTGAACGACTGGGAATCTATGGAAGATGGATAAATGGCCGAGATTGGCGTTGGAGTTAAGATCAAAAGACCTGTCCGGCGGGTTCGCCCTGAAAGGGAGAGCAAAGGGAAAAGAGAGGATACTGGAGAGCTGGAACTTCCATGTTTGGCTTTCGAATGCGATTGCTCGTCGTAAATCTCGCGGTAAAGTTTGTTGCGCGCCAAACCGAGCGGGATGTTTAGATCAGATGCGATAGATCAGTCGCTTGACCTGTCGGTGTGACGGTATGATAACAAGAAAGAGTCACTGTCGGCCAGGAAGATCGGTTTTGTCTGCTTTACTCGGCCCTTGTTTCGTATTTCTGGATGAAATAGCGATTTATTCTTGACGCGGCACGTGTAAGATCGGAATGGTTTACAGTTAGATACAGAGTTGCAATGTTAGATGCACAGTTTATAGAAGAGAGTAAAGGTCAATGATATGTGTACGTAACTTGTTGCGTTTTTAGATGTTCTAGAAATTTTTATTGTATGTAATATTATATATCCGAATGTGGAAATTCGTATTTCGTCAGGAGATAACGTAATTGATGGAATTATCTGACTAAGCGTGGAAGGTATAGATCTGCTGAAGGATGATTTAGCTATTTTCAAGCTTCGAGAATGCCGGTTCTCAATTAACGTATACAATATATTTAATTATTTAGTGCTAAATCATTTTACATAACGGTTGAGTGTATAGGTTTTTATAGGAAGGTATGTTACAAGAGTAGAGAAATATATAATTATGTTTCGATACTTCGTGCAGTGTCTATTTTATAATGGCGGTAATAGAATAACTAAAAGTATCTTAATACTTTTATACTAGGAATTTATTAAAATTTCATGAATTCATATCACCACTGTATCTCTACCTACGAAGAAGTCACTATGACCGCATTATACCTATCTTCTTTTCAATCTTTTACTTTTTATGATTAAAAATTTGTTTTATTTTTATTATTATTCTATAAGATAACGAGTATGAAGAGTGCTGGTTAGACACTCTGTTTCCAAGTTCAACATACATAAATCGTAGAATTCTTAAATTTAACATGCTCTCTAATATATATATCCGTTCTCATTGATAGAACACGCGCGGCAAAAGTTCCCCTGTGAACCCGTGGAATTTCGATCCCTTGGAATTCCACGAAGAATCTGTTCCTATGGAGGTAGTGAAGATTACCACAGTTCCTTTTGCGCAATCGATCCCGAATCGTACAGGTGCAGCGGCGTAACTGTTTCTTCGAATCGGTGCGGCCACCTCGACGGTGGAAAATTTGTCGGATTCATTATACCGAGAAACTGTGAGGTCGCGTTTGGTATCGAGTACAGAGCGAACGACGAGGAGGGAACGAAAAGAAAACGGCAGGCAGAGGATATCGAAGTGCAGCGTCGACAAATTCCTCGCTCAACAAAATGGCCAATCCTATCCTCGTCCTCCGCGTTCTATTCCGGCTCTTTTGCGACACTTGCCGTCTAGACCAACAAAATTCTGTCTGTCCTGTCACCTTGGCCCGCTGGGTTAAAGCAAACGGATAGACCTTAAAGATCCCTTTCTTTCTTTCCACTTCTTCTCAGCATGTCTGCTTAGATCGTTCTTCCTCGTTACTCGTTATCGATGTACCCCATGTAAACGGTTCATGTAACTGGCTAACCGGTTGTTTGCATTCGCCGATGCGTATCTTGAGGTACACGTGCCGAACGGAGAAAAATGCATACTATCGAGCAGCGTTCATACGGTCACTGGTTCAGAAATTACGAAACAGACGACGCAAAGGCACTGGTATATAATACATTCGATGTAACGTCTTCTTGAATTTCTTGGGAAGGCGATACCCAGTCCCTTGCGCTGTGATTCGATTATGAGAAACTGCGCAGTATAAAATTGAATTATAAAAATTTGTAGGACTCGATCAAATGTTGAACATGTTAGAATACCATACGTGTAATTTTCTTCTGATGAGAATATGATTCGTCTTTGCAGGGTTTAGCGTGAGTTTGTAAAATTATAAGTGAAGCTTCGAATTGCGATTGCGATTGCTTTACGGCGAGAACTACCTTCGGATCTAGAGGTTTAATTTTTATAATCATGCTGTATTTGTGTCAATAATCAGTCTAGTCGATTTTATTCTCTCGTAGCATTTATAATTTCTAGGCAGGAAAATTGTAACACCGTAGAATTTTATATAAAGACGTCAAGCAACGTGTTAATTAAACTTTATCGTTTCAAACCACTCACGGTTATATTCATAATTCAACGTTAACGTGACGCTTGTGAAGTAAGGGGAAAGAGAAATATATTTTTAAAGCGAAAAATATATTTCTTTTGAAATAGTACAATTTTTGTAATCGCATAGAGAACAGCGTGGCGTAACGCTGTAAAGGGGAGGCGCTTATTAAAACTTTGAAAAGTGCATCGTTGCATGCAGGACAAATTTGTTTCCAAGCGCGGCGAACGGGTGGAAATGAGAAATAAAGGAGAAAAAACGAAACTTGGTAGGGGTAGACAGACAGGGAAAAGAGAGGGTGCGGAACGAAAATTTGATATTCATGAAGCATTTTAAAGTCGTGCCATCCGGGAAATGGGTATAGAATATAGACTGCTAAAGCGGGGTAGACTCGTAGACATTTGTGGAAACCTATTTAGATGCGAGTTCGTGATTTGCGCCCGCCATTCGCATTTTTCCTTGCAAACACTCGTACGTCGAATGTTTGTTTAATGAAATTTGTAAAGAATATTTCTTAATAATTATCTATGAATTCAATGGTACTAATGGTAGTGGAAGAAAGTTCGTAAGAGACTATTTTAAATTTAATAAGGATATCGATACGAAATCTGTACAATTTTTGGTACAATAGATGGATTATTAGTGGTATTATTATTAAAGACAGTAGTAATAAATTAGACAGTAAATAATAATATATATATATATATATATATATATATTTTATTACGAATTAGGGAGTAATATAATAGTACTTGTATGAATTTATAATAGTAGTAATAATAATAAAAAATTTTAATACAGCGTATAAAATACTTTTTAGCATACATTTTATTTATTCAAAATCACGTGTAGTTATTGCGAAACGCATGAAATGTAACAACAAAATGTTTCGAAAATGATTATAAGAAGAAATGTAGTTCATGGAGGAATATATATGTACGTTAATGCAATGCACTGGAATACAAATTTTGTAAAGTTACTCTACTTCTAAGGAACTAATGTATATTAACTTATCTCTCAACTGTGCACCGGATTTCTTGGAAGGAAATTAAACAAATTCAACTAATGAACGCATTGGATGGACAAATACAACTTCGATATCCTGTAGACACCACTGTAACATAAAAGATAATGTTATTCGGAAAAGCAATATTTTAGAAAATAGTTCCTCTACATTACCTGCATCGATGAAATTTAATCCTTGGATAAAATTCTTTGCACTTCAAGAACCTTCTAAATCGATCAGCCAATAGGTTCAACACACTTTTTCAGTAAGAAACTCCTTGAAATGAGATTTGTTATCTGTAAAGAACCAATTCACGATTAAAACGAAAGGAATTTCTCCCATTTTCCAAGGCAAAAATTTTCTACGAAATATCTCGAGAATTATGCTAGGTACACATCACGTGGCTACGTTAAACACGAACGAGGAAATAATTAATGAATAATTAATAGAAATTAAAGAACCATTCTGGATCCTCTGAATTTCCGGCCACGTCGATCCGCCAGGAAACAAAGAACGCAGCCCGTTATCCAACCCTAACGAGGATTCGTGCAGACCACCCTAGCGGATTGGAGACTCGGAATAAGGTCACGCATTTAATCTCCGGCCGTTTCCCTCTGAAAATCTGGATCGAACCCGAAACGTTTTTCCATTCACGATCCCGTGGAAACCGGCCTGACTTCCGCGTTCCCTAATTCCGGTGGTGCGACCGTCAGCATATTTCATCGACGAGCATCGTCGCGTGTTTCAGGTGCGTTGGTGTCGCATAAGCCGTGCAGCGGAAAATCGTGCCGTTTCCGATTTCGAGATCGTAGTTGCGCGATAACAAGTCACCTCTTATATACCGACCCGAAGAAAGGATCGGGAGACGGGGTGCGCGCGTACGACGCTGGCAAGTTGCGTTGGTGGGGGGTAAGCGGAGAGGAGCAACGCGTCCGCTGAAAAATTATAATAATCACTTTAGAAATTAATGGTACCTCCGTGGAAGCACGGTATCCGTGCCGGGAGTGACAAGGTGGTTTGCAGATGGTGGGGGCTAGAGAGAAGCGAGCAAATGGCGACTCTTTGCCGTCTGGCCAATCGCTGCATGCGCCAGAGGGCCGAGTAACAACGGGTACGCCTTCTTGTGACGTCACTGTGTCCTGCGCGTAGCGCCATTCTCCACCACACTCGACGGACCAGTCACCACTCGGACGACGTATCCAGCACCGCTTACCACGCGTCTTCTTTTTCTCTTTTCTGCCGGATCCCGGCTACGCGACGTACGCGCACGCGAGAAAAAACGCGACTGTACGGAAAAGATAGTTTCTCCGTCGGCCCTTATGCACACAGCCTCCGAACCGTCGCTTAGTTCGTCTACTCGAGATCGATACAGTTTAAACTCGAGGATTGACAGTTGTGTAACAGACCCTTTACGGGGGCCACTTTTTGGCGGGAACGGGTTGCGGAAAAGTGTACGCGGGTGACAGTGTTACTAGTGGTTCGCCAGTATCTCTACCGACGCGATAGACGTCTAGAACGCGGCTCGATCAGTGAATTTCGGTTTACCGATTGAAACGATCAGCATGCGACGATGGTGCGGTAATATGTACGTGCTTCGCGAAAAGTGACCGACTGCATCTCGTACACGCCTTTGTTGTATAGGAGAATTTTTAATACGAACACGTATTAATAATTTCACGAAATCTAAATCACGAAATCGTCTTATTCGTATTAACTGATAACGATATATAAGAATAACGATTGTAAATGATAATAACGTAGGGTTCGTAAATCTCTCGTAAATATCTGTGAATCTAGGGTGAAAATCGAGGGTATTGGTTCACGTGGCTGGTTGTAATCGGTGTCACGTTCGCGAGAGATCGGGAGTCGAGGTCTCGCGTCGTTAGGCGGAGTCGTGTGGAAAGGTGGTCACGACGCAACAAACGGTGACGAGTTGTCCAGGAGGTGGCGAGGGCGGCGGCGGTGGAGGTGGCGGTGGCAGCGAGAAGACGCTCCCGTATGCGGCCACAACGAGCACGGTAGAGGAGGTGGAGGCGCAGGAGGTGGAGGTAGAGGTCGACGAGGTTAAGATGGAAGCCGAGGAGCATCTCGCGAGGGAATACGTACAGGAGTTTGTTCTCGATCATCTCGATCCCGCCGACGTTAAACGGGAGGTTAGTGCTTGATTCTTTTTACTGGATGAATATGGTAATGCTGACGGTAACATTTCAGATAATATTCGATACTATTATGTCGATATTTTTTATTTTATTTCATTTTTTCGTGAAATCGTGACCGCCATTGTTATTATGCCCGGTTTTTGATTCGATTATAATTTGAAGGGAGAAGTTGTTCGAGGTGTGTGCGTAATTGGCGATTTTGTTCGATCTGCTGTGAATCGACGAGTCTGAGAGTAAGTAGAATTATCGAAGTATATTTCAAGCATTTCGATGTATCGCGACTTAATTTTCGCTTTGATTTTAGAATGTTGGTAACACGGAATGGAGAGATTGGACGTTTTAATGGAGAGATCTTGTGATTATTTTTTTATTATTCAGAAAAGAAGTGATGGTTTGAGTGTGCTCATGGAAAATGAATCTCGATGGAGATCAGTGATAGGATTTATTATAATTGCTACGTCATCTATGAATTATGAATTGGTTTTCAGTGCGTGGCAAAAAGTTGTTGATAGATGTCGAATGTATCGCATTATATATTATTTTCAACGAGTTAATTCATTTTCCGCGGGATCATTGGGAATTATGTAGTTGTTAGATGCAGTTTTTGATAAGATCAATTTATTCAATTATTTTAGTCGATTGAAAAATAATTTTTCTCATCGAATGTCTGTCAATTCGTCGAAAATCCACGTTAACGAGCGTTCATTGAGGAAGATCATTCACGAATTGGTTTTATCGTATGCATCCTCTTTTTTCCTATTTTTTTTTTAGTGAACACGCGACGAATTAATTCACGTGTATTATGATTTGCCACACGCAAGAAGTTTCCACTGATGTTGAGATTGTGTGTGTGTAAATGGAGTCACGTGCACCGTTTTGCATTATATAAGCTTGAAATTATTGCTTTGTATATTTGTATGCAAAAAACGAAACACGTTGAACCACGTCAACACTGGTGATAAATATTAAATGTTTCGAGCAGTGTCTCGAGGTTTTGAATTTGCATAGTAGGTATCACACGATACTTTGTCGATTGAAAAATATCTTTTTCCAATTCGTATAAATTAAACTTATGGATTATCATCGGTAGGAATCTTGTTCTTTCATTTATTTCAAATCTATAATTCCTTATCTCTGATATCTTACAAATATACTTAATTGTTACTCGCAAAACTGTAACACTAAATTAGTGCAACGAATTCAGGTTATCTATGTTCCAGGGTTACATAATTCACATTCCTATTTACTTAAATATTACCAATATTAATTATTATTAATGAACTTGAACTTGTTACATTAATCATAATCGTTATTCACAACATTCAACACTGTAAGATATCTTATTTACTTCCATCAACTTCAAATACAACACAGACTTCCTTTCATCATTCAATCTCGCTTATGCAACTTTTATTTCTATCTCTTTACACGTTTACTTTCAAAACTCTAATCTAATCACACAGAATTATACCTTGGATTTACTAAAATAATATTTTTATAATTTCTTTTTACTACAAACCTCTGTATTAGGCATGATTATGACAAAATATTTGTATATATATTCTTTGTATTCTACATATATTCAATCAGACTATAATTCTACAATCAAATTTGTTCATTTAAGTACAAGTAATATTTAGTTTTAAGAATACTTTCCATAAAAACTCACAAATCAAAATAGCCAAAAAACTAATTCTATGATTCTTTATGTTATCCAGGTCCGAATCAGCTCTCCAATGATGGTAAACGGTAGTGTAGTGCAGTTACCTGGTCAGGTACAAACGCAAGGTTTAGCTCTGGCGCCTTTGACGCCGCCGGCGCACGAGCTGGAGCAACCGCATCCGCTATATGGGCAGCCGCACATTCAGGTGCAGCATGGCGTCCTGGTGAAGGCACCACCGGGTACAGCGTCGCATCTGACGACTCTCTCGCATCCTGGGACACCGCCGGACACGCCTCCGGTCTCAGCATCACCGTCGCCGTTGCAGTTGCACCGGGGTGAGCGCGATTCCCGCGAGAGAGGTTTGTTCCTGCACCTGCAACAGCCTGGATCCATCGTTCAGGACGAGATGCAGGCAGGTACCGGCGGCATGGGCTGGCTGACCCAGTCTCTCAGGCAGGAGCCGTTAGATCTCAGGCCTCATTGCCCTCAGGAGCAGACACCGGAACCTCATCATGAGGCATGGCCTTCTAATCCAACGCATCATCATTTCCAAGACCTGCAGCATCTGCAGCGTCATCCGAGGCATGGTAAGTGCAGGAATTTTAGGTACTCTTTGGAGACACTTGGATTGGAATATTGGTTGGTCTTTGTGGTTTGGAGTAAAGATTGGGTGTTGGAAAGATACAATGGCTACCAAAGATGTCTAGTCAGTTTGGAGTTTTATATGCGTGAACTACGAGTTAAAGATGCAGTTGTTTTAAATGATAATTTATAAGTCTGTTTCGAAGAAGTTTGTATTGATTATGTAATAGGATTATGCGTTGGTTAGTCATCTTTGGTGGTCGCTTTAGAATGTGGGTGTGTTGACTTGGTATAGGTATATTATTTTTTATTTGTCGTCGCACGTAAGTGATTAAGTAATAGTTAAAATAGTAGATTAGGAATAGTAGATTCAATGAGATATTGCTATCGTTTTAGTACTTTCCTAGCCAAGTCTTACCGAAGTGTATTTTAAATAGCGGTTTAGCCTACGATCAAGGGAATCGTGGTTTTGTCTAGTTACCTTGAACAATACTAAAGAATCAAGTAGATCTAACCCTTTGCACTCGGAATAATGTTCGCCGAAGATGTGGATGATCGTGTTCTCTTTTATATATCTTAGTAATTTTACTATATCTTGACTTTATTTCTTTTGTCATTTCCAGAGAAAACCTCAGAGAAACATACATTTCTCAAAAAGTTGTGCTGGAATAAGTTATTATTCGATTTTTTTATTACTATTCATAATCACTAATAAACTTTAATGTCTCCTGAGAGGAGACAGCCGAGTGCAAAGGGCTAATATACAAATTAGAATCAAATTATTCTTTCTTAATGAAGATTCTGTTCTTAATAACAGTGATATCAATGAAAATACGATAAAAAATTTGCGTAAAACAAACTTGAACGCGATATTAATTTAAAAACAATTGCGTAAGATCATGTGATATGTTTTCAAAATTACGTTTCCAAACAGAGACGTTATTCGCAATCATGCTTCCAGTTAACTCTTTCGCGACGGCAGCGTTGACCGCCATTAGGGCGGCTTAAAGCCGTGATATTTTATTATATGGGACGCAATGATGATTTTAATCCCTCCAATATGTCTCGAAAATTTTCCGAAACTTTTAAATTCGATCCGTCTGTCGGTCTCATTGAATTTCTGGAATTTCGAAGAAAGTGATACTTTGATATAAATTTATGAGATATAAAATTATATAAAACCTCTTCGTACTATTTTCAAAATTATTCCTAGAATATTTTTACGCGGAGAAGAATAATTGAGTGAGAGACAATTTAAGAATCACAGCAAGATTAACAATACCACAAAAAATTTTAAACGTGGGCTCGGTGCATAAGAATGATATATATCAGGCTGCAGCTGTGTCACATATTACATCACGTTTTTCACTATAAAAAATGCTATTATGATAATGAGTAAATGAGAAATGAAAAAGAAGATCACGTCTTTATAATATAAAAGCTAATATTATGGTAATGAGAAGGAAAGAAATAAAATAACCCTCAAGCGATCTTTCTTACTAGACTGCTATAGTAATTTATCAACTATTATGTAATGTTTCTTATTGGATTTCTTTGCCGAAGGAAACATTTATATAAACAAGATGATTAAACATCGTAAAAATTCTACATTAGTATCGATTCTTCTTATTCAATAAAGTCACGAACATTATAATTCTTGTTAACATTAATTTATTCATGATCCAATGTTCATGATCGACATTTTATTAAAATTTTGTTTCCCGATTTTGTTTGCCGGTGTACATATTTTAGAATATGTTATGTAAAGATTTTAATCGATTAATCAAACAGATACGCGATTATAATTGTTTCACAATAATAAGTTTAATGAAAGGGTTTAATGTGAAGACATTCGAGCGCAATGAAGCGTTATACTATTGCAGCTGACACGTAACGTTTCCAGTGAAGTAATCGCACGTGTATAATCAAAGCAACACGCAATTGGTACAAAGTATTAAATAAATATAAATATGCAATTACTGTAATGATCGATAAGGTTCGGTGCACCGAGGGTCATGCGTCAGTATTACGTTCGCGCTCTAACAGTTCTCGCGTCTATTTTTTCGAATGCAAATAAGACAACTTGTTGTCAGAAATTGCATCGTATATAATTTGAATACATCTACATTCTCATTCATAAATACTAGGATATCTGGTCTCGTACAAAACGCAATCATAGACTCAAATAAAATCGAAATTCGTTTTTCTTTTTAATTTAATTTAATTTGTACACCGGCTATGAGAACGTTCGATGTAAGAAAAGTTTATTATTAACAAATTAACTGTTGGGAAGGTCTGGTTGCGACTCGTGGAAGACTTACAGTATACATGGAACCAAATAATAAGAAATATAATAGGAAGCCTAATAATACGAATGTGGGAAGGAAACCGGTGATCGAGATAATTTAATTTTATCCCAAATAATCGATAAAATTTTTATCGTATCGAGCATACGGGTTCTTTACAGTTCACCGTTTCGAACGGAGGTAATGATTTCTCGATCTTGTAATTTTCTAATGATTTTTTAGGATAGCTTTCGTGATAGTTACAAATAGGGCGTGTGTTCTGCTGAAATTTCCATTATATCGACACAGCTGTAGAAAGATATCGCACTATAGTTAAATTGTTCGTGTATATTGAATTCAAAAGCATCGATACTGAGAAAATTTAATAAATTCCTATTTAAATGATTTTCAACCGTTTCGAAGTCACAGAATATTTTCGAGGACATTCGTGAAAACGAGTCGTAGATTATCAGAAATACTAAGCAATTTTTTACTCATTAGCATTCATAACTTCTTACCTAGTCTCTACATATAAATTATTTACAAGTTACAATTTGTACGTTCGTTCAGCTATAAATAATTATTACGATTATTTATTAGTTAATTATTGAATCATTCATCACTCCAAGTACAACCTCGTTTTAAAACCACTAAAACTACCTCGATTCCGAAACTAAACTCTGTTATAAACAATTATATATATATTATACACAAATCCCTCAAAAACTTCGCAACTTTGCATTTCATTCCCTGTATTCGTTAATTTTCATAGTATCGCAATCGCTACTATATTAATCAAACTTAGATAGAACCTTTGAAAAATCCTTACGTTTTCGGACAAACGGTTTAGCACACGAAATTACCGACTCCGTGCATCTCTGAAATCGTAGCGTTTAGAATCCACTCGTGAAAGTCTGCGACTTGAATGAAAGAGTATCGAAAAGTTCGGTGGTCGAAGAAACGAATGTTTAGCCTAACGATAAGTAAAGGATCTCTTAGATCGGAATTCGATACTTTAAACGAGAAATTCAATGATCGACCGTTCGTTAATAAGAAGGTTCGAAATCGTTTATCCTTCAGAGAGAAGAGAACTGGAAGTCGGCAAATGTTGTTGTCGCAGGTGGATACATCACGGTGTCGGGCCACATAGAGTACTATGGGGGTGCGGGAGCAGGCGGCGGAATGCTTCCCGCGGGCGGAAGTGGAATGTCAGGGATGGAAGACAGCATGCAGGCCATACCTATGCAACCGGGAAGGCCGATGAGCGTTTGTTCAGTGAGTTCTTGCGGCGCTGGTGGGCCTAGTCCGGCTCACCGCCCAGGAAACGGTCTCTACCCGAACTGCGGGAGTAACAATCCCCAGGAAGAACTCATAAACGACGAGCAGCTCGTATTGCTTTCCGTGCGCGAGTTGAACAAACGCCTCCATGGTTGCCCGCGGGAAGAGGTGAGTCAGGTCTCTCACATTTTTAACGACACTTTCGCATAGGTAATGCCTTCGCTTTCTTTTCATTTTAAATCGTTTGCATCTCTTTATTTCAGTCTCACGTCTTTGTTTGCTTGTGTGTTTTCTATATTTTTACTTAGTTTTAATTTTTTTGTTGTTTTTTCTTTTTCTTTTTTTTTTTTTGGGGAGGGTTTTTATTTCTTTGGGTTGTTTCTGGTTAAGTTTGTTTTCACGTAGCGCCGAGACGATACTGGGAGACGGAGTTGTGGATTGTTTGTGCTTATTGGTTTTACGTGTAAGGTAATTTGGCAGTAAAGAGGGTTTCAGGAGGGTTCTCGAAGTTATGAGATTGGTAGAATTTGTTGGTAGATGATTTTTAGCGAAGCGAGTGTGAATTGGTATTCGATGGCTGCAGTAGAATGAATCGGTCGTTGGTCAGACACCAGAGTTGTGGATACGTGACACTCGTGTCTGTTTACTTTTAGGTTTTTTTTCTCTGATATGCTCGGCGAGTATTGGTACACGGGCTGCTAATGTATCGTTTATAATTTTTGTAACATTGTTATTCTACGTGAGAAATTTCGTCTGGTTGGTATTTATTATATGATATATCATTGTAAGTTTCATCTTCGTTTCATTCTGTCTTTGTACGGTAATTCATAGTAAACAATTTGTTTTTTGAATTTCTTACGCTTTTTCCAATATCGGTATTCTACATTGTTATTTCATTCGAAATATATTTAAAACTGTATTCGATTGTATGATTCGTTCAAGCGGTTAGGTTTTAAGTATTTTAAAGGAATCAAAATTAAATTATATAAATGTATTATCGATATAAGTGTAAGATATTTCGATACATTAACAGTCAGTGCATTTTAAAAAATTTGTTAATTATAAAAAACGAATTAATTCGTTAATTACACGTATTTCTCACATTTTTTACACATTAACACACACAATTCAAAGCTTTTTATATATTTCATTACATAATTACATGTTCATTAAAAGAATACATCTACACTCGTGTATCGACGGCTAATAAATTCACAAGAATCGAGTTGATTGGTCATACAAATCACCGATATTTCATTCGTAACACACTTACTGACAATAATTACGAAACCTTTTACCTTCTGAGATACACCGATTAAAATAAAAAGGAATTTTCATACAGAATGTTCATAGAAAGATATACTCGTTTTTTATTAACACTAGGTTCACGGGGTTTTTTGTGTACCTATTTCTACGGACACCCGTCAGATTTAGGGCAAAGAAAACCACATACTTTCTTTAAAAAACAAACGATGGGTTTAATTTAAAAACAATCGCAATATTAACAGACTTAATATAAGTTAATTAAATCTGTTAATATCGGAAGCAACCTGAAATTTGACGGGTCCCCGTAAATCTAGTGTTAATGTCGTTATTATATTTATTTAATACCTGTATCTCAGGAGACAAAGGAATACACGAAAATTCGCAATTGCGATTCCGCACAATTTCTCAGCTTTCGTCGATAAATCTCACACGATCGAGCTTTCTGCACACACTCCAACACACCCTCGCCTATCAAAAAACACACGATCACACGTACGAAAAGCTACACACACCGTCACTACCGTCCCTCATTCCCAGATAACCCCGAATAAAACGAATTAATCGAGCTTTATTGATCTTAAACTCTCAGTGCCCAAGAGCAGTTTCCACGTAGGAAACGACTGGGATAACCGAGATAAGTAACGAAATAAGACAGTGCAATAACGATCGAGCAGACAGTACCGATTCACCTCCTATCAAATTGGTATACGCACCATCTTCCACCGAATTCGTTCGTAAAACGGATCCTCCTGTTCTGCGAAGGTCATGCGTCTGAAGCAGAAGCGACGGACCTTGAAGAACCGCGGCTACGCTCAGAATTGCCGTAGCAAGAGGCTGCAACAACGTCACGATCTCGAGACGACGAATCGAAACCTGCAGAATGAACTTCAGCGGGTGAAGATCGAGCTGGCTCGGGTCCAGCAGGAACGCGATCTCTACAAGCAACGATGCGAGATCCTGAGGACGCGACAGACCCATAATCATAATCACAACCACAACCACCATCAGCAACAGGCGTCGCAGCAACAGCAGCAGCCGCAGCAGCAGCAACAACCACAGCCGCAGCCGCAGCAACAGCAGCCACAGCCGCAGCAGCATCAGACGCAAAATCAACAGCAGCAACCACCGCAACAACAACAGCAGCCGCCGCAACAGCAACATCAACCAGCGCCTGCCACCCCGGAAGTCTATCTGTGACATCGACAGCGCCGAGGAGGCGCTTGCTGGACCTGAACAGACATCCGTCGTGATCGCTAGGCTCTCGATCGGTGAGTGACCAATCTATTTTCATCTTCTTTATAGCCTAACCATGACTTTTAAGTTACTTTGCTTTCTAATTTTCAACACTCTTGTTGGAATCCTCTGAAAACGTGATTTGTAGGATAATAATTCGTAATTATTGTATTTTCAAATTGCGAATTTGTCGATGTGTTTTTTGTTTCATTTAACCCCTTAAGGACTGTGTCCCGTGTTAACACGATTTTTAATGTAAAATTGATACTGTTTTACGTTATTTCTGTGTACATTTGAATTTTCTAATATTCTTGCTTTTTCGTAATTTTAATAAACAGTTATTAAATCGATAATAAAAAAGTTTCAGTATTTGACTGATTTTTGGAAAGTAATTCCATCCTGAAGGGGTTACGTTTCTGGTGTATCTAATATTTTTTAACGTTGGTATTGTTTTAATCAGAGTCTTTGCATCATATTCTTATGATTTAAAGGATTAAGAACTTTCTTGATACTCTTTATACGTTAGGGAGCATTTTGGCAGTATATAAGTTTGTTTTTCGTATTTGAGTTGTTGGAATAATATTTTACAGTATCGTGGCTATTTTAAAGACAATTCTCGTCGTTTTGGAGTTTGTTTTCTCGTTGGACTTTCTAAAAAAGTAGATGAAGGATTCCCTTGTAATGCTTCTTGCATTTTCACAGAGGATTTTCGTTTTGTCATATTGTCTGCCTATAAACTGTTATTGTGTTTCTTGTTTGAATTCCCAAAGTAATAATTTATAATATCGTGGCAATTTTAATAGAGAATATTTATTTGTTCCAATTTTTGGAATGGTACTTTGAGGATCTGCAATATTTTTTTTTTTTTTTTTTTTTTTTTCCACTTCGATGAGACTATTCGAATTTTGATATAATACTTCGAGAATTAAGCATTTATTTTTTACCGTAATGCTCTCTTTATTTTAGCGAGCAATTTTATGCTACAACGATTGTGGCATTTTGCAATTTGTTATTTTATTTACTATCTGTTATAACACATCGGGGATTCAGCATTTATTTTATTTCCACGAAAACTTGATATTCTATTGTTTGAAATTTTTAAAAGTTACTCTCTCGTTTAAATTTCCGGAATAATAAATTGGAAATTATAAATCGTACTTTTATGAGGTTTATTTGCTTGTACGATTAATCCTTTAATTACCAATTTCTTTTAAAGCTTTCAGTTACGAGTATCACCTTTTATTATCGAAATTTTCATGCTTCGTTTCCACTTTGCTAGCTATGATATATGAATCGTATTTATTTCGATATGAGTATCTTTTTTTTATTATTTTAGGCATTTTATTTATATTTTCATATTTCACAGCAGAGCGAGAACGATTTTCCTCTTATATTTCTGTCAAGAAGAGTACAAAGTGATTTATGAATGGGATTAAACTTGCCGTTTAGATTTTCCATCGGATCAACTTGTAATCCCATGCAAATCCTCGCATCATAATGAAAATCCTTTCGGCTTTACATCTCCGCATAACTATATTTATAATCCCAATTTTCACGAATAATTTGTCTAAATATCTCTGAAAATTCATAGTTGCTTTAAACAGCTTCACTCTCGCTTCTGCATCACTTTACAAAAACAATTTAACAAATGTATCGCTATATAAATGAATTCTCCATTTTATTAAATCAAGAAAGTTATTACAAGAAGAAATTTATAATTATATTCGTCTCGAATCTTCATCTTTTATTCTTTCACTTAAAATTCACACAAAATTCCCAATTTTTCCAAAGAGGAAAAATTAGATAAATTTCATAGACATACATATACAATTCGAATTTTATTTCCTCCTTGTTTTAAATGTCACACTTTTCGCTCAGTGTTACAAAAAAGTTTCGTTTCGAGGCTATTCGAATTTTGAATGCAAGGAAGAAGATGCACTAGCGTTGCGAATGTTTTGTTTATTAGTCGATGCGACAAAAAGAAAAAAAGAAAAAACACGGTAACGATGATTTTTCCAAAACTTTGTTCACAGTGTCATACCTGGCCGCGTGGGGTTGAAAATAAAAGACCAGACAAACGACCGGGTATACCCCTCGAGAAGCAGTGTTTCTTTTCTTTCAACCGAGACTTAAGTCTTAAGCACATCTTTAAGCTCGTCTACGTGTATATAGCGCTCAGTTCTCCTTCGTTTTCCTTTATATAGCTTTGTTAAGTCACGGCAGAAAAGAGCCTTGACTGTTAAACCGACTTTGTAAATCGTGTATGGAGTTACCAGCGCAACTAAGGTATCATTAGATTAAAGGTAATTAGTTCTATTCTCATAGGTATATGAATATATTGCTCGTGGTAGACTGGACGTCTTTGCCAAATATTGTACCAAATATTCCAAAATTTGGAGTGATGATAAAAAAAACGAGAAAAAAAGTAGGACAGCGAGAAAGAGAGAAAGAGAGAGAGAGAGTGTGTGTGAGAGAGAGAAAGAGAGAGATATGATACAAGCGAACTGTACTTTGTCGTAGCGCAGAAAAAGGAAGGAGCAAGGATGAGACCCCGAGCCTAAGAGACTTCACAGCGTTTGAGAGGCTCATCCTGTTGTTTGTTATTTGATTTCTAGCCGAAATATAATTTTCGTAATACGTTCGTCGTAATTCGAAGGATCGGGTTGGATAGCATTCGTTGCTGCTTCTTACCTCTTAATGTATTCGTGATGTTAATCAGTTGGTAGTCTTGGATCACAGATGACCGCGATGGTTTGAAGTTAGGTTACTTAATCTTTGGATATTTTATCTTGTCCCGCGTGTTTTGTAGATTAATTTGGAGAGTCTCCGTTCGATAAAAATAAAATTGAAGGTAAAATTAGATATTTACAGCGAAGATTAGTTACATATCGAATGAATGGCGGGTGAAGAATGAGGTATCTGCTTTATTGCAACACGTTAGAAATAGAAGAAACGGTTAAAATTGGGGAGTGATCAAATTTCTTCAGTTTCATTATTCTGAAAATTGTACAAGTATTGCACTCGTTTGAATAGTGTTATCGATCTTAAGATTAGCATCCAGTATCATCTTGCTGAATAAGGAGTATAAGATGAAATTAGGTGCTCCAAAAATCATGAATAATTTTCACCGCATAAAACGAAGTGTATAAAATGAAACTAGGTATTCGAAAAATTATTAATGACTTTTATAAGCGAATGCAAAGCGAAATTAAATATCCAAGATACCATGATTAGGTTTTATCTCGCGAAATAAAGGATAGAAAATGAAAATTGAAACGACCTAACTGCATCATTATGGTCATCTCTATGAACCAACAACACAGGTCGAGGATTAATACATAAGTATCTACCCTAAATTTATCGATTACGATAAATATAGAGTAATTAATCATACAAATTCCAGGATGATTCCGTTCCTGGATATCTCTAATTTTCCGTTACCGATAGTTTCTTGTAAATAATTCTGATCCTTCCTTAATTCTGATCCTTGTCCACTCGTCGTCGTTATGAGAAAGAAAGACACTTCGAAAAGAGATCAACGGATTTAACGCGATTCTATTTTCGTCTACCTCGCGTTTAGACACCAGACGAGACTTTTGGATCGCAGAAAATCCGTTTTGCACGCGAATAAGACTTGGACAGCACTGGCTCGGAGTTCAGGGTCCGTGAATCGCTATCCCTTTCGATCGTTCTTCGTCTGTCTCCGTTTCTTCATTTTTTACATCTAAATATCTGTCTACATTCGCCACAAACAATCTCCGAGGCTACCTCCGATCGAGCGAGCAACCGCAGACCTCTCTCAACAAAATGGCCACCTGACTCGTCGGCCATGATTGCTCGGTCGACTTCGCTCGGCTGTAACAAACTGCAAGATTGTTCAAATCCATCGTGCATTCCTCATATCGTTTATCCTCTTCTTCTTTCTCCACTTTTATCCAACCTTCCCAACAGTGTCGGACATTCGCCTTTGCCTCGACTCGACGTTTATCGCGTTGCAAAATTCGAAGCGGGCGTTATTCGAATCTCGTTATTAACACATTGGCGTCGGAGCGTTTGGAATCGCAGTGACGTAGACAATTTCGCGTACTTTCCTTCGATCGCGTTGTGTTGCAAAAGATGTTCATGAGAGAAATTTATGCATGTATAGTCTTCGATAAATTTATTTAAGACAGATGTATGGGAATCTCGATGTAGCGTTCCCGGATCGTTCGGGGCGAAATTAAAAGTTCGAATAGCGGATTTAAACGTCTTCCGACGTGAATGTGTTGAATTTAAGAGACCACCTCGTGCAATAGTGGGATTCTGCTTCTACTGTATCGTGCTCGTGTATCCGCGAGCGTGTTCGACCTCGAAGGGTTCAGCAGCGTTCGTTTTCAATGGGGTTGCGACAACGAAGACCCCGATGGATCTCAAGGAAATGCATGACACGTGTCTGGTACATTTTCGTACCGGACATCACACGGTGATATCGATTTTTAGTACTTATGGCACAAAAAATCTTGTATACGGTAGCTGTATAAATTATTGGCCGAATTTTAGATTTCTTTTTAGGGGATCCTTTAGATCGGATGGAAGGGGCTGACGTTGTAATTATGTACTTTTGCGTAAATTTTGCACAGCGGCGTAAGTTTTTGTGACGAGAATTTGTAGATCACGAGTTATCGATGTCGATGATTTGTAGTAATCGTTACGAACAAGGATTATTGTAAGAAATATCGGAGAATGAGAGTGTTGAAGAGATGTTAAAAAAGTAAATTCAATTTTTGGTAGGTTTACTTTCGGTCTTCTTTTTTCTTTCTTCTTTTTTTTTTTTTATTCGTTTAGGTATAACTGTGCGAGACGAGATGTGTGTCGGAGGGTAAAGCATCGATTTGATGCACAAAAATTACGCCACTGTCATATCGGATGACATATGAAGTTATATGTTATTGTTTCGTCGTGGTTGGATTACGTTGGGTTGTTTCCGATTCGACTTAAGAATGTTTTAATTCCCGTTACATCGTCTCATGTGTACATAAAATAATTATTATACTTCTTATTATAAATAAATGTCGATATTGGCAGTTTCAGATATCTTCTGCTGTGTTTTTGCACCTGAGTCTATGATCTTTCCTTTCCTTCAGAGCACCTTTTTTTTTTTTTTAGCAAAAAGAAGTGAGGGAAAAACACGAACTGTTTTCATGGTAATTAAGTATAAGATTGGAAGTCTAATTAAAAAGAAGAATTAACGTAATTTTCTGAGTTTTCAACGTTTTAAAAAGCTTCCAGAATTTATTTATCTTTTAAAAACGATTCTTCTTAAAATTCTTTTTCAAATTTATTTCATTTATTTTTATGAATCGTATAAGACTAAATCAACAATATACCATGATTAAATATTAGATGGGTACTTTATTCGATATTTTTACGTATAAAAGAATGAAATTAATAAAGATAATTTTGGTTGAACTTCGTCTATTATTAATTTAACGTCACCAATATTTTGGTAAATATTCGATTATCATCCATTCCTAGAGCTGCTCTTAAAAATCACACTTGATATCGTAGAATATAGAATGAAATCCTTTATTTTTCACGAAATTTCTGTCAATTAGACTTTTATGTTCAATTTTCAACAAAAAACATGATTCTAAACCTGTGATAAAAAATTAGTCGTTTCGGTTACTAATGTTACTATTACTGTCACACTACGTTTATATCGCAATTATATCCGTTTCGTTTTTTCAAAAATCACCAAAGTGACTAACAATAATTATCTTCAGTCCCAATTGAAAAACTGAAAACAATCGCTATCATTACCATTTCTAACATGTTTATATTACTTAATTACGTCATAGTTATAAAAAATTCAGGGCAAGTGTTCCCACTTCTTCTTTACCAGATTGACACTATTCATATTATTCATTTTTGTACAATTTGCACTAATCTCTCTAGAGGCAACGTTTCTGACCAGTTAAACGAACATCGTTCTCCTTCTCGATCGATATGAAACTACATAAACGGGGGAATAAAATTGCTTAATTAAACTAGAAGAGAAAGCAAAGATAAAAATAAGAGAGAGAGAGAGAGAGAGAGAAAAGAAAATGAACGATGAAGAAAGAGTATGGAACAAAAAGTTCTGGTTAGCGGTGCGCATTTCGCGTGATTCTAGGTGTAACGTGCAATGTGCAGTCTCAGCGTTTCATTTGAGAGGCAGACACGAGCACTGGGTATGGAATCCCCTTCATTCTTTTATGCACCAACAAACCTTCTCCTGTCTATCTCTCTCTTGCCATTCTCATTAACCTTACCGTAACATCGAGCAACAAATATTTGCAACACGTGCAACAGTTTCGAATTACGATGAATTTGATACGGTGAACGAGTCGCGAATGTTCTCGACCAATTCGAATTTTAGTCCACGCTTTTTCGCCTTCAGTTTCTTCCCTGGTATAAATTCGTGAAATATTTTTATCAGATTACGAATAGAAATACATCTACTTTCTCGAAAAACATTTTCTTACATCAAATCTCCTCTTTGTCCAATTTTTCACAAATATTTTCTAATTTAATTCTCCTTTACCCAAAAAATCAGCTAAATTTACTATAATACTTAATCTAAGCCGTAGAATAATTTTTAGACACGCAATTAATCCAAAATGAAGTTTTACGACATGATAAAAAGAGTTCTCAAAACTTTTTCTCACGTGAATTTTTAATTTTACACGAATATCTATCAGTTTGATTCTTTTTTATCCAAATATCGGTTAGATTCTCTGTAATGCGATGGCGGTCGAAAGGATCGAGGATCTAGAGCGTAAGGTCCGTTTATCGCGTGCATTTTGGCTGGCTTTCGGTCTCGAGAACGCGAAACATTGGCACGCGTTTTCATGAACGGACGCGGCCCCGTCGTTCTCGCTTCCCTCACTTTATTTGCAACGCCGTTTCTGCTGACACCGCCGCTCGACGATGAATCCATCGAGATGGAACGTCGGTAAACAAAACGTTCACCTCTTTCGAGTGAAACCCGCAGCTCCGCGTGGAACGGAACGGTTCATAAGACCGTGCACCGTGTACACACATGCATACGTACTCGTGCAATCACGAATAATTCGTATATATGTAACATCGGTGCTCAGAAGTATGGAAAAGTCTACAGGACGATTAGTAATGCATATAGTAATGCAAATATAGCATTGCAACCTGCTTTTTTTATTTTTATTTGATTTTAGTTCGTTTGAATGGAATATTTTGCGGGAAAGAACTGTCTACCTATTAAACGGGACTTTTTGATATGATAAACAGGGAATGTTAGATATTATAATATAGGTATTTTGGGTTTGATTATAATCAAACAAGAAATTTTAATAGCGTATTTTGTCACATTTAATTTTGATGTAATTGTGTTTATCAAGTTTGTTAGGATTCTGCTCTAACGACTAGAATGTATAATTATTAGAATTATATGTATATATGAAGATGGATTTTCTAGATTTAGTTAGATTAGAATGTATTAACTTTTGAAAACTATCACGAGTATCATTCTAAGGTACCTATTTCTTTTATTATCCAGTATAAATTGATAGTATTATTCTGAAATAATATGTATACTTGTCAAATAATTTTACACGTGGTCCTACGTGAGTGATCCTCGAAATTCAGTGGAAACCCTTGTCAGTCACAGTTGCAGGGATTATCGTCACGAGTTATGACGGTTGTCAGCATCAGCATGCTGTTAAACACGCAATTATATCTTACAAAAATTGCAATGGCTTACCACGATAATAATAATAACAGCCGACCAAACTACCATAATCTTATGAAAATATCATATTCGAAATTAATTAATACCCGATGATTATCTTCGAGAGTAATCTCTGAAATCGTCACGATGACCTCGGCATCCACGTCTGCTGTGACTGTCGCCGAGATGACGACTGTCAGCATCAGCAATCTCTCGCACCTTCCCTGATAATGAACGCTACCTGCACACTTGACCGATTTTACGTCACACGAAGACACGCATTGTTTACCCCGATCATGCAACACGGATGATATTGACCCAAGGGATTACGGGTGTAAAACATCACACGCGAGGCGAGAAGTCATCGCGCTTGCAGCGGCTGTCAGGCTGGAAGGTGGGTAAAGTTCTAACGAGGATTTAACTAACTTGTCCGCAGGGGTCGCTTGACAATGGGCTTGTCTTCGACCCTCGCCGACCCTCTGAACAGACGTCGCTCGTCACACTGACAGATTGACTGATCGCTACTTCCAGCAACCTCGTTCCTGGTGTTTCGTCCTCGTTGTTAGCATTGAAACACTCGTAATAACGCTGTAATGCGTTTAACCAGCGATCAAGGGTGGCAGACATGACGATAGACTGATGCGATCACGTTCATGTCAGTTGGACGTTTCAGATATCATAGCTGACTCGTGGGAAGTGCAATGGCGATTTTGAATAGGATCGCAGGGCTTTTATTATTTAGAGCGGTTCGAATAGGGTGTTTTATGCAACTTCTGAAATAAGTGTACGAATGTTGATGTTTTTCAATAGATCTACAGTCGCTGTTTATAGTCCTATCGTGATAATATAGGTATCATTCCATCTATAGCATATTTAGCTACTTATAGATCGTTAATTCTTGTGTTAAAGCTTCTTTTCCTAATAATTATATAATGCCGCATTTATTTTCACGCTTTATACAATTAGATTCGACGAAATTGTCGCATATGTCTCAGAATCTTCAAAGTTTCCAAACTTTATTATAAATTGATCCATATCAATTTTTAATATTCTCACGTGTATCGTACATATATTATATCATCGTCATCATGTGAAAGTAACATCCACCAAGGCTCCAAAGTTACCAGTAGCAATTACACCATCTGACCTCTCCCTTAACCTGCCCGCTAACACCGCAATTTCCATTCTCCAACCTTTCCATAAACGCCCCTCCGACTGTCCACAGGTTCTCCAAAGCTCTCCTTCTCCAACAAACGCAATTCCTGCCGAGGCATTAAAGGAAGCTCGCGAGGGAATGGCTTTGATCGAACGTGTCAGCATCCACGTATACACGTGCATCTGGCATCGCTCCTAGCAGAGATAAGAACCCGGGGCCGTTGCAGGCTCGTTTCACGGCTCGAGTTTCACGAGTTTTATAACTCCTCCTGAACGCATTATAAACGTTTCGAGCACCCAGCCAGTTGGCAAGCGATAGCTTAAAAAAGTAGCGAACGGCGAAGGAGACTGCATAGGTGGGTTCCGTGTGCACCGTTGGGGTATCGGATGAAGCGGATGGACCGAGTGCGACAGAGGGTGAACCTCGGCACGAAGGACCAAAAAGGAGGCTGTGGAACGAGCTGGAGGTGAGACGAGCTTTATTGTCAAGTCACGCCGGCATCGTGGCCTATCTCTATCTGCTGCCGTCACCCTTGTGCCGGCGTTCCTCCGTGACACCCCTTGCCGGGTGACGTAGACGACTGGCTCTTCGATCCGTGTTCTTCGTACGCCAGCCGTTCTCTACGTGCACCATCTCGTTCACCTACCTTTTGTATCTAGTATGTCAGTAAATCGTAGATAAACACTGCAAGGGACGCGGAGCGACAGGGGCAGCAGGCTAGAGGAGCTTTTGGATACGAAGCTTCGAATCTGGAGACTTCGTTAAAACTTCCCAACCATCTTCCAGCGTGCTCTTTTTCGAGAAAACGGCTTTTGTTCTTTCAGACTAGCCTGGGTTTTGCTCGGGGCACCAAGGGTCGAGATATGCGAATTGCGGCGGAGATGGTGTACCCGATGTTCGCGTAGCTTCTGTCGTAGGTGGATAGGGCTGGGGGTTGATTGGTCGAGCGAAAGCAGAGTGAAAATAGTGTTAGAATCAGGAGCCAAAGTACAAGGACGAGGTCAAGCCAATAGCAGACGTTTTACCCTAAAGGATTTTATTGGCATCAGTAGAAGGGTCTATGACGTGGATTAGGTATCAAACAGAGAGTGGTAAAAAGCTGCTCTGGTTTCGTTAGATTCTTTGAATCGCCACGTCAGCTCGTATCTGGTATATCAAAGAGGTCTCTGTATCGTAATAAGTATTTATCTGTTTATAAGGAACAAGTTATCAGTTTGTGTAAACTGTATTTAAATAGAGTGCAACGATCAGGATTTTTTAGTTGCGCTTGGTTTTGCTATGATACATATATATTACTGAATTATACTGAGTTAGATTCTTTTTTAAATATCGTGATTGCAGCAATCTGAGAATCACTGTACTTGAAATTGGGACAGCGTCGAAGTGGAGATATTATAGATAATTTCTTGAAAATCGTTGTTGACTAATCCTTTTGTAGAAATATGCTCTTTAACTTGGCCTATACTATTCTAATACCTGAGACATAACCTAGATAAGTATTTGATAGTCTTATCAATAATTCTGCTAACAAGATTTAGATTAAATACACTGTTTCTTTCTTTTTCTTCTTTTCTGTTCATTATCTTGACTTTTATTTATTATTATAGCAATTTAAAACTAGAAATATCGATCTATAACTTAAAATATTAATCTCCTATTTCGATAAAATTCTACAATAATTCTGTCAAAATCTATATATGTTTCGAAATGTCAAAAAGAAGAAGTCTGAAATTTTTGGTATAGTAGCTCAGTTGTTAATTGGAGATTCGAATCCTATAAAATTCGTGAAAAGGTAGATCGATTGGGTATCAATTATTATTTATGTAATGAAAAATGTACTTGCAGTATTACAACAGAGATATGAACAACATCGATGCTTATAGAGTTAAAAATAAAAATATTGGATTATGTAGAGGATATGAGTGTGTAAGGTATAAGGTATAAGAATGCTTTAAGATTGTGAATTGTTTTCTTACGCATTGTTTACACAAATTAATCGCACTTCCTTCGAGATATTGATATCACCGTTATTAATTCTCGTAGACCACACACTGTGGTCTCGTGTCATTTCTTTGATCATACACAACAATGTATATGGAGATATCGAACACAGAATAACGATTCCATTTATTACTCTCCATTTCTATAAGAGATAAGTACGAATATAATACGCGAGCATTTAATTTTAGAATGAGCTATTAATGAATTAATATAATAGGTATGTGGACTTGTATATGGAACTGTTCAATTTAATATTAATATGCTGTACTTAAAATTAGAGTTAATAAATTATTCTCAGTCGTTGATACAATACAAAGAAAGACATTTCTGAAAATTTTCACTCTAATTAGCAACGATATTTCAAACGAATATATTTAACATTTATCGTTCGAAGTATCGAGTCTTTCATCGTCAGAATATGTTTTCAACAACAGGAATCCTGATAACTTCTTTTGTCGATCAATATAAATATCAAGATACTCGAAAAACGAAGTTTAATTTCATCATTCACTGTTTGTTACATATACTCTTTCACTGTTCAAATTCCTTAGAAATCAGAAGAATCCTACTATTCTCGTTTAAGGATCATCGCAAATACCAAGATACCGTAAAGACGAAGAGCAATTGTATCGTTAACTATTAACCCACTGCACTCGGCGATTTTTTGGCTAAAGAAAAGTAGAGATTTATAGATTTTCTGGTATAAAACTGATATTATTTTTTTCAGTGGTAAACAAAGAATCGCATAATAATTAACACGTACAATTATTTGATTTCGATATTATTACATTATCTTAAATTTGATATATTAATGTAATGAGTCTTCAAAATTTACGGTGACTGATAGTCGCCATTCGAGTGCAAAGAGTTAAAACTCCTCAGTAGAGGCAAGAATCGGAAAATCCTCGTTTGCAGATCGCGTGAAAGACACCTGGAAGACGAGGTCTAACCCGATCTCGAAGATGTCACCGCGAAGCAGGGGCAGCAGGGGGCAAGGTGAACGAAATGAAAAGGACAAATCAATCGGTTCTTCTCATTTCGTCTAGCAGCTTTAAGCTGGTGACGTCACGTTTACTCTCACCGCGTACAGAAGGTGGAGAAAGGGAAGATTTGGCGACGCCAGCATCTTTCGCTTCTGATGACGGTGTAGGTTCGCGGTGGTTGATGACGCGGCACATAGGTTATATCCGTACCTACATACAGTCGCGTGGTACACACGTACACACGAAGGAAGACACGTGTATACACGTGTCTGTGCACGGCCACATGAGCACAAGGGTCGGCCACACACGATCCATATTCACCGAATAAACGAATGAACGAAACCCGCAGTAGGACGCGGAACTAAGGAGATCACGAAGACGGCCACCTTGACCCAGTCTCGCAGACAACCGATCGACGATCCATGTTGGACGGCCATATCCCCGCGATGGTATGGACCTTGTTTCCGAACGTCTGCGTACTTGGTCATCGCTTTGACGTCCTCTTATTCCAGACCTTCGTTCGTTGACCGAACGTCGCGCCGGAGAAATAATAACACGCTCTCGAACCTACTACTGCGTTCCTCGAGTAAAGCCGTATACCTCGGCAAGGGAAATTCATCCGATCGTAAACGAAATTTGATTTTACTGGGAAAAGTTAGTACTATTCGAAGCAAGCGATAAAGATATCGAATAAAACTAGAAGCTGTGGAAAATAGGAATATTCGAGATTTTTTATTCTTCCTGCCAGATTCGAATTCGAATTCAATAGAACAGCAGCTTTTTCATTCAATTTGTTTTTCGATATCTGTGTATCGTTTTATAGATAATATTTGTTTACATGGGATTAGGTTCAAAAAATAGAGAAAATTACATGGTGTGCTGCTATTTTGTCGTGTATTGTGGATAGAACCATGGTGTGGAATAAAAAAGGAAAATATAAATGAAAACGTTTATTTTTCTTCTTTTCTAGCACAAGTTTACATAAATTTACATACGTTTACATAAGTATAAGCAAACATATCGTGTGTACATATCTAAATAAATGTAGATAAAGCAGGTGGTGTCTTATTTATACTATGATATGAGGGCTTGTAATTACTAGTTGCGAGAATAATATATAGTGGTATTAAAAATAATTATAAACTGTTTTGTAACATTTTAACTTTTAAATTATTTCCTTTCTGACTCAAGTTAACATTGAATATTAATATTTTGACCGAGGTAAGCCTAAATTCATTATTCCAATAACATGCTTTGTTTTCTATTTGTTCAATTCCTACATTTTCTTCTTTTTTACTCGCGTAAAAGTAAATTAACGAAACTTTTGCAATTCCTGCTTTCTAAGGAAGATACCCAGCTGACTGGCAACTTTCGTATCGTATTCAATTGTTCTTTGAGAATTTTCGAAGAGTATACCTAGCAAGAGTGAGTTCTAGCCACATTTTCAATAGAATTTTGGTGAAATCGTGACGTTATGTTAATAGAGGCAGTGTAATGACCCTGAAGAATGCCACCCTGACCCAGTCGGACAGTTGGGTCGTCAAACAGAATCGATACTCGCTAATCAGATCAAAACACCCTTCTTTTACCCCCTGGATGACCACGTGCACCATTCTCTCGCGAATACTTTAACACGGGAACTATAGCGATGAGCAAAACCGAACGCGCGACAAAAATTGTCCAAAAAGATATTAGATCCGTATAAAATGATTAAACTCAACATTCTCGATTACTTGCTTCTGATCACTGTACGTATAAAAGATTTTCAAAATTATTCAAACGTATTCCCTCTATATACTCTAATAAAAATTGGAGGACCACAATTTCGTACTTCTGCAAAAACACCATGGGTCTATATTACAAGCAAAGATGATCTTTTGGCTAGTATTAATTAGGATTAAGGGATGAAATCCTGGTCCAAAAAACGTAACTTGCATCTCTAACGAATCCAGAAAATTGCTAAAAATATCCATTCTTTCTTAGACCACTCTCAGCTACCGATACAAATAATAGAACCTTCGAATAACTGGCGCTACAAAGTAGCATGCACGAGCTGATAAATCTCTATTTGCGGCATCCATGCTTCCATCGGACCGAACGACGTCTTAACTCATATTAATTCAATCACCGACGTTTCCAAACCGAGTGCGACGAGATCAGATCACAGGCAATCAAGCCAATAGCCTATTCGTCAAGCGGAAACACGGCTGTGGACATTGTATCGTTTGCAAAGAATCGAAGAAACGTAGATATCCTGTTAGTCTGTCCTCGTTCGATCGATACTCCTTCCTTCATTCCTCGTCCTTGTCGTTGCGTGAAACATACGCCGGACCTTACGGCCCGTCTTCCCGTAAAGGGGACCAGGGAACGACTAGTTCCTTCCTAGGCGTATACGAACGGTGATTTAGTGAGATCCGATCTGCGAGTGGAGACCAGAGACCGATCAGTTGGCCCATAAATATTAGGTGTTTTTTTCCACGCATACAGAGACGCGTGCGTTTCACCCTCTTCTTCCACCCTGAGGAACAGAAGTAACCATCTGACCGCGGCAGTCAGAAGCTGGCCGACCACCGGGCTTACCATTCGTCTTTCCTCCAAATTTCTTTCAATTCCACGGGATCTCGGCAATTATCCTTCGCGTTCCCGATAACCCTTCCAATGTTCCCTCTTTTTCCTCGAACAACGCGAGAAAAAGCGCGGTAACTCCAAGGGAATTCGACTTTGTGAAATTTTCGTATGCAAGCTGGAGCACTGGACTTTGATCGTTTCCCATTCTAAGCAGTCGATGTCTCGATCGTTTATGATAATAAATTAACGCTACATCTACCTCGATCGAGTAATCACTGAATGGAAAATCAGTGGAGAGATTGGAAAATTTATTGCAGGTTTAGCGGCAACACATTGCAAAGCAGACATTTTCTGATCCCAGACTGACAGGGTCGGTAACCAGTATTAATATATACAAGATAGAAAATTCAACTACCCTCAAATTTGTTAAACTATATATTCCGGAAATATTATGACACAAGTGGTAAGCAGAAAATTGGAAGATAATACCAGTAAAGTTAGAGAATAATTCAACGGTATATACAATATTTACGTTACTTTCATTGGAGATATGGACCGTGGTGGGACTAGCGAGTTAAATTTAATCTGTTGCATATATCCATTGCATCAAAATATCTCTCCGATAACATACGCGAGATATTTTAACACGCGAACATATATAATCCATCCATAAGCTTTTATAATTTTATCGCGAATAGAATATGTAGCTATAAAGTAACTAATTAAAATTAAATAACGTTTCAACGCGCAGTTCCTCGTAATTAAATCTTCGTATAAGGGATTAACATGGATGAAACTCACCCTTCCAATCTTATTTTAAAGAAAATATGAAAAAAGAAGGAAAAAATATACATAGCGACTGATTAAAATCGAATGCGCCTTTAATTCGCAAGTTTCTAGACCGAAATCGCAGTGCAAGGGGTTAATATTTAAATATCTCAAAGTCCCAGCGACCTAACCCCGTCGACTACTTATCAATTATAGTTATTATAGGGCGTTTGGCAAATGAGGAGCGAGGGTGGTGGTAATAGGTGGCCCGTTTCCGAGGCGCTAGCTTAACTACACTTTTATAGCGCTTCTCGACTTAAACGGATAATTTTTATCCGCTAAGCCTCCGCGGTGGATTCCACCCCCTGGTCGGCCAACTGCCGTCGCAGGGAACGGAGGGGGTAGCTATACCGCCCTCGATGTCCCGAGCGACCCCTCATAAAATTAAGTCAAACAGCTACGGGGTGCCGGCACTCGTTTTTCCCCGTTCCTGTTAAGAGGAACACACCGAGGCGGCGCTGGCTGCGGCGACCAGAGGGAAGGGTGAGACTTCAATTGCTCGGGGTGACGTTGATGACGCCTCGCCGAAAGTCACCCGGTGGAATTCTCCAGGAATTATACAGTTTTTCCCTGCTTGCGCTTCCCGATGCTCGACGAGAGAGAAAAATTTGGTTGAAATATATTTTTTGAATCGTAATTCAAGAGAGAAGATGAAACGTAATTTCGAATCGTAGTAGAAGAGAAAAATTTGATTAAACCGTGTTTTAAAAAATTAATGAAAGAGAAAATTTAGTGGAAACTATTTACTTTCTGTATAGTTGGAAGTTTAGATATAATTGTTATAGTAGTTCGGGAACTTTTCTGAAGAGGAATATTTTATTTCGTTCTTTTTGTAGATATATAATGAATCTGCCGTAGAGTGTATACCAATATCGTGGATGTTCATAAATTCTATTCTTCTCTAAGACCGAAGAAATACCTGCGGCGAATAATTCGCAAAAAACGTTGGTCGGGCATCGATTTTCAACCCTTGAGCCTCGTTGAACTTCGAACCAGTGGAACATCGCGGGGATGCAATGCGAACGTTTCTTCCCCGGTCCGGTCAAATGGAATTACTTTTATCGTCGTGGCAGACGACGATTCGATTCACGGTCGTTCATGCGAGTCACAGAGCCAGGGAGGACCGGCGTTGCGCGGCGCGTTCCGCTCAAGGCAGATTTGATCGTGTTTTCCGGCATTACGCCGTGCAACTCCTTCCTTTTCCTTCTTCCTTTGCCTCCTCGCGCATCAATCACCAGTCATCAGCGTGATTGACGAGTGATATCGTTAACGGTTTTAAGAACCCCCCTAGGAGGCGCGTGCGATCCACCAGATGATCTCGTTAACCGTCACCCTTGCTATGCGTGCTTCAAACCGGAGTTCCATTGCGGTCTTGTATCTATGTACCGCGATGAAACGTCGTTTCGATGAGGATGCATCAGATCGTGCTCCTTTATTTCGAACATTTATATATTTACTATATATTTCATACGTTTACTACATTCAAAGTAAAGTATTCGAAACGATATTATGCGATGTTTAAATTACATTTATCGGAGATATAGATTGTGGTGGTTGATATAGATGGTGGTTAGTAAGATCAAAAGAAAAACTTCCTATTTATTAATTAGTAATACTTTCAATTATTATTATGCGTTTCTTATGCAATATTTTCATGATAATATTTACATCTCGTGCAATCATAAGAGCTTCTTCGAGCTGCATACGTCGTTGCCGTCTCAAATATTTCAGTACATATAAAAATAGAATTCTTAAGCCTAGTTTTGGTCTTCGAAATGACTCTTTTGAAAATTTTGTTCAATCTTGCCAGTTGTTTGGAATATTTTCTTCAATGGTGTTTTTTTGTAGCAGATCAAACCATGCTTCCTATTCCTATTTAAAATTCTTATTTGCTCGTTGTTCTGTCGTTGATCAAGTTCTGCAACTCTAAAAATGTGTTCGGAGTGTCCTATTGCGTTGTAGGAAAACGAATCGAAACTAGAAGAGAAGAGTTTGTCATTATTGGTAGCTCCTTCAAGGATGGACATATAGAAAACTTTGATGGTGATCTATCTATCTATTGAGTATCTGTCTTATCTAGATAAGGTTCCCAAGTAGCTACTGGAAATGTTTATTGTCGGGTGTAGCGAGGAGATTCTTCGCCATAGCTTCGCTACCTGAACGCAACGTCGCAAGCTACGTGCTTGAATACACATCATGAAAAACCTTGGAGTAATTCCGCGTGGACTGACCGAATTCGAAAGCGTGGAAGGACCATATTCTCGCGGAGAGGCGCCGGAACACGTTGCTCGACGATAACCGTGGGGGTGGTGACCAGGGGGTAGCGTTCTCGCGCCGTCGCTCTCCATGAGGTTCCCATGGCACGGGAATACCTATCCAGTTGTAGGGTCGGCCTCGTACTCCTCGCTGGAATCGAGGCGCCTGCCATCGGTGGCTCCGCCTACTCGCGATACAACCTTCAACCCTCGCACACCCCCAATGGCCAGTTATTATTATCATTGTGCAGCCGGTCTACCCCTTCCATTCTGGTTCTCCACCACCTCTCGAGGATGTTCGACCTCCTCCACGTCGAAGTCGCTCTCTGCGTCCTTTTGCGCGATTGCACAGCCTCGTTGTAAAACCGTTGGGTAAACACACCGGGGTGGCCGAAGGGCCAACGTTTTCCGGTTTATCTCGCCAACGGGTGTAGAACAACGCTGGTCAACGAGGGTGCACAGGTTGAGCCCCGAAGTTATGTCTCGTCGCTGTTGCTAACGTTTCCAGGACAAATTTGTGCACCTGTATGGTCATTTAGAGGGTTTAGGTGAAAAGGTGTTAGGATTTTTGGGGAAACGGAGGTTGGTTTAGCTTTGGACGAAGTTAGGAGCCTCTGTGAGGGATGAGTTAAAAATGAGGTGTCTAGGTAATCTTCTTTTCAATTTTTTTGTGTAATATATTAGGTCATCCCATAAGTTCATACCGGTTTTCACTTTTACGATTTAAAATTATATGTCGAATAAACCTTCAAATATTAAGAAAAAATGTAGTCGCTCTTTGCTCTATGACTTTCTCCTATTTTGTTGGCAAAGACGTTAATCATCGATATAGTTTATAAAATGCGACGAAAAATGTAAATAGTGCCACGGAACGAACTTATGAGACGACCTAATATATTTGAAATTATAATATTCGTAAATTGTGTATAATATAAAGGAAAATAAAAGGAAATTTGAAGTTTCAGCATAAGGTTACTAATGAGGTCAGGTCACTAACATACATATAAAAGTAAATTCGAAACTTCAGCTAGGAGTAAACCAAAATTCAAATCTTAACTACCTATAAATACTTGAAAGGGTTTAGAAACTTCAAAATTCTAGTAAACTGTTGATAAAAGTTGCAAGTTTCAGTTTTCCTCTTGAAATACATAATAAATGTAGACACAAGCATCTCGTACTAGTAAAGGGATCATTAAAAATGAAGATTCGAAATTTTTTGAAAGAAATATGGAAGAATCGTAATACGTATTCTCTCTTATTAATCGTCCACAGTTTTTTCCTCGTTGGATTATGAAAGTTGGAAATTATACGAAGAATGTAATTGGTTCGCGGGCATCCCTTGCACCCCTGACCAGCGAGTTTCAGCCAGAGTTCCGAACCGTCCGAGGGTTAAATGTCCCGGCAATGATTTACAGGAACGAGAAGAGAAAGATAGGAATCTATCTCCAGTGCATTCATCAACGTGATAGACGCCAAGTGGTTGTCTCGTGTCCACGCTTGCATAACAGAGACGGAATCCTGGTCACCGCCTAATAATCCACTAGCATAACAAATTTTTAGCGAGCCTTTATATCACACGAAATTAATTAAAATTTCACCTGTAAACTGCATTAACGTAGTTCGTACGAAGCGAAATTATTTACTCGTTTTGGGGGTGGGGAAAATCTCTAAAACAGTGAAGTCAAACGGCACAGGCTGTGGAACATCTGCAGGACACACGCAGGGACAATATGGAGCACGGAGCTCTTTAGCATTTTTATGCGAGCTGCTGCTGACAGTTTATTTTATTATATAGCTAGGCGGCTGCCCATCGTCCATCCTCCAGAAGAATTCATAAGTCAAGTCCTACACAACTCTGCCGCGGGCTAGGCCATTTCTTCGCGGTACCTTACGACTGCCAATATGAATGATAGATTAATCGAGTTCCTGTGCATGATCGAACGAACGTTCGCTTTAAAGAATAAATCTTTCACTCTCATAGGCGGAAATATAAAATACCAATTTAAATTTTAAACGTGAGATTTATTCGCATTTATATATTACAGAGTGATAATCAGAAGTGATACCTTGTATCTAGTACTTCACTCCTAGAAAATAATAATTATCGTATTTTATAGGCGAAAATATAAAATATCAATTCAAATTTTAA
>NW_027470015.1:0-48690 GCF_051020765.1 Lasioglossum baleicum | reverse complement strand
TAGTCGAGTAAAAACACGTGCGAGGTTTTGTGGGATGCGCATACGCAGGTTTTGTGGGATGCGCATGCGCAGATTTTTTGGGATGCGCATGCGCAGGTTTTTTGGGATGCGCATGGCTAGTCGAGCAAAAACACGTGCGAGAGGATGCATCCCGCAGGCTAGTCGAGTAAAAACACGTGCGAGACGATGCATCCCGCAGGCTAGTCGAGTAAAAACACGTGCGAGGTTTTGTGGGATGCGCATGCGCAGGTTTTTTGGGATGCGCATGGCTAGTCGAGCAAAAACACGTGCGAGAGGATGCATCCCGCAGGCTAGCCGAGCAAAAACACGTGCGAGAGGATGCATCCCGCAGGCTAGTCGAGTAAAAACACGTGCGAGGTTTTGTGGGATGCGCATGCGCAGGTTTTGTGGGATGCGCATGCGCAGGTTTTTTGGGATGCGCATGTGCAGGTTTTTTGGGATGCGCATGGCTAGTCGAGCAAAAACACGTGCGAGAGGATGCATCCCGCAGGCTAGTCGAGTAAAAACACGTGCGAGAGGATGCATCCCGCAGGCTAGTCGAGTAAAAACACGTGCGAGGTTTTGTGGGATGCGCATACGCAGGTTTTGTGGGATGCGCATGCGCAGGTTTTTTGGGATGCGCATGCGCAGGTTTTTTGGGATGCGCATGCGCAGGTTTTTTGGGATGCGCATGGCTAGTCGAGCAAAAACACGTGCGAGAGGAAGCATCCCGCAGGGTAGTCGAGTAAAAACACGTGCGAGAGGATGCATCCCGCAGGCTAGTCGAGTAAAAACACGTGCGAGAGGATGCATCCCGCAGGCTAGTCGAGCAAAAACACGTGCGAGAGGATGCATCTCGCAGGCTAGTCGAGCAAAAACACGTGCGAGAGGATGCATCCCGCAGGCTAGTCGAGTAAAAACACGTGCGAGAGGATGCATCCCGCAGGCTAGTCGAGCACAAACACGTGCGAGAGGATGCATCCCGCAGGCTAGTCGAGCAAAAACACGTGCGAGAGGATGCATCCCGCAGGCTAGTCGAGTAAAAACACGTGCGAAAGGATGCATCCCGCAGGCTAGTCGAGCACAAACACGTGCGAGGTTTTGTGGGATGCGCATGGGCAGGTTTCGTGGGATGCGCATGCGCAGATTTTTTGGGATGCGCATGCGCAGGTTTTTTGGGATGCGCATGGCTAGTCGAGCAAAAACACGTGCGAGAGGATGCATCCCGCAGGCTGGTCGAGCAAAAACACGTGCGAGTGGATGCATCCCGCAGGCTGGTCGAGCAAAAACACGTGCGAGAGGATGCATCCCGCAGGCTAGTCGAGTAAAAACACGTGCGAGAGGATGCATCCTGCAGGCTAGTCGAATAAAAACAAGTGCGAGAGGATGCGTCCCGCAGGCTAGTCGAGCAAAAACACGTGCGAGAGGATGCATCCCGCAGGCTAGTCGAGTAAAAACACGTGCGAGAGGATGCTTCCCGCAGGCTAGTCGAGTAAAAACACGTGCGAGAGGATGCATCCCGCAGGCTAGTCGAGTAAAAACACGTGCGAGGTTTTGTGGGATGCGCATACGCAGGTTTTGTGGGATGCGCATACGCAGGTTTTGTGGGATGCGCATGCGCAGGTTTTTTGGGATGCGCATGGCTACTCGAGCAAAAACACGTGCGAGAGGATGCATCCCGCAGGCTAGTCGAGCACAAACACGTGCGAGAGGATGCATCCCGCAGGCTAGTCGAGTAAAAACACGTGCGAGAGGATGCATCCCGCAGGCTAGTCGAGTAAAAACACGTGCGAGAGGATGCATCCCGCAGGCTAGTTGAGCAAAAACACGTGCGAGAGGATGCATCCCGCAGGCTAGTCGAGCAAAAACACGTGCGAGAGGATGCATCCCGCAGGCTAGTCGAGCAAAAACACGTGCGAGAGGATGCATCCCGCAGGCTAGTCGAGTAAAAACACGTGCGAGGTTTTGTGGGATGCGCATGCGCAGGTTTTGTGGGATGCGCATGGCTAGTCGAGCAAAAACACGTGCGAGAGGATGCATCCCGCAGGCTAGCCGAGCAAAAACACGTGCGAGAGGATGCATCCCGCAGGCTAGTCGAGTAAAAACACGTGCGAAAGGATGCATCCCGCAGGCTAGTCGAGCACAAACACGTGCGAGGTTTTGTGGGATGCGCATGCGCAGGTTTTGTGGGATGCGCATGCGCAGATTTTTTGGGATGCGCATGCGCAGGTTTTTTGGGATGCGCATGGGTAGTCGAGCAAAAACACGTGCGAGAGGATGCATCCCGCAGGCTAGTCGAGCAAAAACACGTGCGAGAGGATGCATCCCGCAGGCTAGTCGAGTAAAAACACGTGCGAGGTTTTGTGGGATGCGCATACGCAGGTTTTGTGGGATGCGCATGCGCAGGTTTTTTGGGATGCGCATGCGCAGGTTTTTTGGGATGCGCATGGCTAGTCGAGCAAAAACACGTGCGAGAGGAAGCATCCCGCAGGGTAGTCGAGTAAAAACACGTGCGAGAGGATGCATCCCGCAGGCTAGTCGAGTAAAAACACGTGCGAAAGGATGCATCCCGCAGGCTAGTCGAGCAAAAACACGTGCGAGAGGATGCATCCCGCAGGCTAGTCGAGCAAAAACACGTGCGAGAGGATGCATCCCGCAGGCTAGTCGAGTAAAAACACGTGCGAGAGGATGCATCCCGCAGGCTAGTCGAGCACAAACACGTGCGAGAGGATGCATCCCGCAGGCTAGTCGAGCAAAAACAAGTGCGAGAGGATGCATCCCGCAGGCTAGTCGAGTAAAAACACGTGCGAAAGGATGCATCCCGCAGGCTAGTCGAGCACAAACACGTGCGAAGTTTTGTGGGATGCGCATGGGCAGGTTTCGTGGGATGCGCATGCGCAGATTTTTTGGGATGCGCATGCGCAGGTTTTTTGGGATGCGCATGGCTAGTCGAGCAAAAACACGTGCGAGAGGATGCATCCCGCAGGCTAGTCGAGCAAAAACACGTGCGAGAGGATGCATCCCGCAGGGTAGTCGAGTAAAAACACGTGCGAGAGGATGCATCCCGCAGGCTAGTCGAGTAAAAACACGTGCGAGAGGATGCATCCCGCAGGCTAGTTGAGCAAAAACACGTGCGAGAGGATGCATCCCGCAGGCTAGTCGAGCAAAAACACGTGCGAGAGGATGCATCCCGCAGGCTAGTCGAGCAAAAACACGTGCGAGGGGTTGCATCCCGCAGGCTAGTCGAGCAAAAACACGTGCGAGAGGATGCATCCCGCAGGCTAGTCGAGTAAAAACACGTGCGAGAGGATGCATCCTGCAGGCTAGTCGAGTAAAAACACGTGCGAGAGGATGCATCCCGCAGGCTAGTCGAGTAAAAACACGTGCGAGAGGATGCATCCCCCAGGCTAGTCGAGTAAAAACACGTGCAAGAGGATGCTTCCCGCAGGCTAGTCGAGTAAAAACACGTGCAAGAGGATGCTTCCCGCAGGCTAGTCGAGTAAAAACACGTGCGAGAGGATGCATCCCGCAGGCTAGTCGAGTAAAAACACGTGCGAGAGAATGCTTCCCGCAGGCTAGTCGAGTAAAAACACGTGCGAGAGGATGCATCCCGCATGCTAGTCGAGTAAAAACACGTGCAAGAGGATGCTTCCCGCAGGCTAGTCGAGTAAAAACACGTGCGAGAGGATGCATCCCGCAGGCTAGTCGAGTAAAAACACGTGCGAGGTTTTGTGGGATGCGCATACGCAGGTTTTGTGGGATGCGCATGCGCAGATTTTTTGGGATGCGCATGCGCAGGTTTTTTGGGATGCGCATGGCTAGTCGAGCAAAAACACGTGCGAGAGGATGCATCCCGCAGGCTAGTCGAGTAAAAACACGTGCGAGACGATGCATCCCGCAGGCTAGTCGAGTAAAAACACGTGCGAGGTTTTGTGGGATGCGCATGCGCAGGTTTTTTGGGATGCGCATGGCTAGTCGAGCAAAAACACGTGCGAGAGGATGCATCCCGCAGGCTAGCCGAGCAAAAACACGTGCGAGAGGATGCATCCCGCAGGCTAGTCGAGTAAAAACACGTGCGAGGTTTTGTGGGATGCGCATGCGCAGGTTTTGTGGGATGCGCATGCGCAGGTTTTTTGGGATGCGCATGTGCAGGTTTTTTGGGATGCGCATGGCTAGTCGAGCAAAAACACGTGCGAGAGGATGCATCCCGCAGGCTAGTCGAGTAAAAACACGTGCGAGAGGATGCATCCCGCAGGCTAGTCGAGTAAAAACACGTGCGAGGTTTTGTGGGATGCGCATACGCAGGTTTTGTGGGATGCGCATGCGCAGGTTTTTTGGGATGCGCATGCGCAGGTTTTTTGGGATGCGCATGCGCAGGTTTTTTGGGATGCGCATGGCTAGTCGAGCAAAAACACGTGCGAGAGGAAGCATCCCGCAGGGTAGTCGAGTAAAAACACGTGCGAGAGGATGCATCCCGCAGGCTAGTCGAGTAAAAACACGTGCGAGAGGATGCATCCCGCAGGCTAGTCGAGCAAAAACACGTGCGAGAGGATGCATCCCGCAGGCTAGTCGAGCAAAAACACGTGCGAGAGGATGCATCCCGCAGGCTAGTCGAGTAAAAACACGTGCGAGAGGATGCATCCCGCAGGCTAGTCGAGCACAAACACGTGCGAGAGGATGCATCCCGCAGGCTAGTCGAGCAAAAACACGTGCGAGAGGATGCATCCCGCAGGCTAGTCGAGTAAAAACACGTGCGAAAGGATGCATCCCGCAGGCTAGTCGAGTAAAAACACGTGCGAGGTTTTGTGGGATGCGCATACGCAGGTTTTGTGGGATGCGCATGCGCAGGTTTTTTGGGATGCGCATGGCTAGTCGAGTAAAAACACGTGCGAGAGGATGCATCCCGCAGGCTAGTCGAGTAAAAACACGTGCGAGAGGATGCATCCCGCAGGCTAGTCGAGCAAAAACACGTGCGAGAGGATGCATCCCGCAGGCTAGTCGAGCAAAAACATGTGCGAGAGGATGCATCCCGCAGGCTAGTCGAGTAAAAACACGTGCGAGAGGATGCATCCCGCAGGCTAGTCGAGCACAAACACGTGCGAGAGGATGCATCCCGCAGGCTAGTCGAGCAAAAACACGTGCGAGAGGATGCATCCCGCAGGCTAGTCGAGTAAAAACACGTGCGAGAGGATGCTTCCCGCAGGCTAGTCGAGTAAAAACACGTGCGAGAGGATGCATCCCGCAGGCTAGTCGAGTAAAAACACGTGCGAGGTTTTGTGGGATGCGCATACGCAGGTTTTGTGGGATGCGCATACGCAGGTTTTGTGGGATGCGCATGCGCAGGTTTTTTGGGATGCGCATGCGCAGGTTTTTTGGGATGCGCATGGCTAGTCGAGTAAAAACACGTGCGAGAGGATGCATCCCGCAGGCTAGTCGAGTAAAAACACGTGCGAGAGGATGCATCCCGCAGGCTAGTCGAGCAAAAACACGTGCGAGAGGATGCATCCCGCAGGCTAGTCGAGCAAAAACATGTGCGAGAGGATGCATCCCGCAGGCTAGTCGAGTAAAAACACGTGCGAGAGGATGCATCCCGCAGGCTAGTCGAGCACAAACACGTGCGAGAGGATGCATCCCGCAGGCTAGTCGAGCAAAAACACGTGCGAGAGGATGCATCCCGCAGGCTAGTCGAGTAAAAACACGTGCGAAAGGATGCATCCCGCAGGCTAGTCGAGCACAAACACGTGCGAGGTTTTGTGGGATGCGCATGGGCAGGTTTCGTGGGATGCGCATGCGCAGGTTTTTTGGGATGCGCATGGCTAGTCGAGCAAAAACACGTGCGAGAGGATGCATCCCGCAGGCTAGTCGAGCAAAAACACGTGCGAGAGGATGCATCCCGCAGGGTAGTCGAGTAAAAACACGTGCGAGAGGATGCATCCCGCAGGCTAGTCGAGTAAAAACACGTGCGAGAGGATGCATCCCGCAGGCTAGTTGAGCAAAAACACGTGCGAGAGGATGCATCCCGCAGGCTAGTCGAGCAAAAACACGTGCGACAGGATGCATCCCGCAGGCTAGTCGAGCAAAAACACGTGCGAGGGGTTGCATCCCGAAGGCTAGTCGAGCAAAAACACGTGCGAGAGGATGCCTCCCGCAGGCTAGTCGAGTAAAAACACGTGCGAGAGGATGCATCCTGCAGGCTAGTCGAGTAAAAACACGTGCGAGAGGATGCATCCCGCAGGCTAGTCGAGTAAAAACACGTGCGAGAGGATGCATCCCGCAGGCTAGTCGAGTAAAAACACGTGCAAGAGGATGCTTCCCGCAGGCTAGTCGAGTAAAAACACGTGCAAGAGGATGCTTCCCGCAGGCTAGTCGAGTAAAAACACGTGCGAGAGGATGCATCCCGCAGGCTAGTCGAGTAAAAACACGTGCGAGAGGATGCTTCCCGCAGGCTAGTCGAGTAAAAACACGTGCGAGAGGATGCATCCCGCATGATAGTCGAGTAAAAACACGTGCAAGAGGATGCTTCCCGCAGGCTAGTCGAGTAAAAACACGTGCGAGAGGATGCATCCCGCAGGCTAGTCGAGTAAAAACACGTGCGAGGTTTTGTGGGATGCGCATACGCAGGTTTTGTGGGATGCGCATGCGCAGATTTTTTGGGATGCGCATGCGCAGGTTTTTTGGGATGCGCATGGCTAGTCGAGCACAAACACGTGCGAGAGGATGCATCCCGCAGGCTAGTCGAGCAAAAACACGTGCGAGAGGATGCATCCCGCAGGCTAGTCGAGTAAAAACACGTGCGAAAGGATGCATCCCGCAGGCTAGTCGAGCACAAACACGTGCGAGGTTTTGTGGGATGCGCATGGGCAGGTTTCGTGGGATGCGCATGCGCAGATTTTTTGGGATGCGCATGCGCAGGTTTTTTGGGATGCGCATGGCTAGTCGAGCAAAAACACGTGCGAGAGGATGCATCCCGCAGGCTGGACGAGCAAAAACACGTGCGAGAGGATGCATCCCGCAGGCTAGTCGAATAAAAACACGTGCGAGAGGATGCATCCTGCAGGCTAGTCGAATAAAAACACGTGCGAGAGGATGCGTCCCGCAGGCTAGTCGAGCAAAAACACGTGCGAGAGGATGCATCCCGCAGGCTAGTCGAGTAAAAACACGTGCGAGAGGATGCTTCCCGCAGGCTAGTCGAGTAAAAACACGTGCGAGAGGATGCATCCCGCAGGCTAGTCGAGTAAAAACACGTGCGAGGTTTTGTGGGATGCGCATACGCAGGTTTTGTGGGATGCGCATACGCAGGTTTTGTGGGATGCGCATGCGCAGGTTTTTTGGAATGCGCATGGCTACTCGAGCAAAAACACGTGCGAGAGGATGCATCCCGCAGGCTAGTCGAGCACAAACACGTGCGAGAGGATGCATCCCGCAGGCTTGTCGAGCAAAAACACGTGCGAGAGGATGCATCCCGCAGGCTAGTCGAGTAAAAACACGTGCGAAAGGATGCATCCCGCAGGCTAGTCGAGCACAAACACGTGCGAGGTTTTGTGGGATGCGCATGCGCAGGTTTTGTGGGATGCGCATGCGCAGATTTTTTGGGATGCGCATGCGCAGGTTTTTTGGGATGCGCATGGGTAGTCGAGCAAAAACACGTGCGAGAGGATGCATCCCGCAGGCTAGTCGAGCAAAAACACGTGCGAGAGGATGCATCCCGCAGGCTAGTCGAGTAAAAACACGTGCGAGGTTTTGTGGGATGCGCATACGCAGGTTTTGTGGGATGCGCATGCGCAGGTTTTTTGGGATGCGCATGCGCAGGTTTTTTGGGATGCGCATGGCTAGTCGAGCAAAAACACGTGCGAGAGGAAGCATCCCGCAGGGTAGTCGAGTAAAAACACGTGCGAGAGGATGCATCCCGCAGGCTAGTCGAGTAAAAACACGTGCGAAAGGATGCATCCCGCAGGCTAGTCGAGCAAAAACACGTGCGAGAGGATGCATCCCGCAGGCTAGTCGAGCAAAAACACGTGCGAGAGGATGCATCCCGCAGGCTAGTCGAGTAAAAACACGTGCGAGAGGATGCATCCCGCAGGCTAGTCGAGCACAAACACGTGCGAGAGGATGCATCCCGCAGGCTAGTCGAGCAAAAACAAGTGCGAGAGGATGCATCCCGCAGGCTAGTCGAGTAAAAACACGTGCGAAAGGATGCATCCCGCAGGCTAGTCGAGCACAAACACGTGCGAAGTTTTGTGGGATGCGCATGGGCAGGTTTCGTGGGATGCGCATGCGCAGATTTTTTGGGATGCGCATGCGCAGGTTTTTTGGGATGCGCATGGCTAGTCGAGCAAAAACACGTGCGAGAGGATGCATCCCGCAGGCTAGTCGAGCAAAAACACGTGCGAGAGGATGCATCCCGCAGGGTAGTCGAGTAAAAACACGTGCGAGAGGATGCATCCCGCAGGCTAGTCGAGTAAAAACACGTGCGAGAGGATGCATCCCGCAGGCTAGTTGAGCAAAAACACGTGCGAGAGGATGCATCCCGCAGGCTAGTCGAGCAAAAACACGTGCGAGAGGATGCATCCCGCAGGCTAGTCGAGCAAAAACACGTGCGAGGGGTTGCATCCCGCAGGCTAGTCGAGCAAAAACACGTGCGAGAGGATGCATCCCGCAGGCTAGTCGAGTAAAAACACGTGCGAGAGGATGCATCCTGCAGGCTAGTCGAGTAAAAACACGTGCGAGAGGATGCATCCCGCAGGCTAGTCGAGTAAAAACACGTGCGAGAGGATGCATCCCCCAGGCTAGTCGAGTAAAAACACGTGCAAGAGGATGCTTCCCGCAGGCTAGTCGAGTAAAAACACGTGCAAGAGGATGCTTCCCGCAGGCTAGTCGAGTAAAAACACGTGCGAGAGGATGCATCCCGCAGGCTAGTCGAGTAAAAACACGTGCGAGAGAATGCTTCCCGCAGGCTAGTCGAGTAAAAACACGTGCGAGAGGATGCATCCCGCATGCTAGTCGAGTAAAAACACGTGCAAGAGGATGCTTCCCGCAGGCTAGTCGAGTAAAAACACGTGCGAGAGGATGCATCCCGCAGGCTAGTCGAGTAAAAACACGTGCGAGGTTTTGTGGGATGCGCATACGCAGGTTTTGTGGGATGCGCATGCGCAGATTTTTTGGGATGCGCATGCGCAGGTTTTTTGGGATGCGCATGGCTAGTCGAGCAAAAACACGTGCGAGAGGATGCATCCCGCAGGCTAGTCGAGTAAAAACACGTGCGAGACGATGCATCCCGCAGGCTAGTCGAGTAAAAACACGTGCGAGGTTTTGTGGGATGCGCATGCGCAGGTTTTTTGGGATGCGCATGGCTAGTCGAGCAAAAACACGTGCGAGAGGATGCATCCCGCAGGCTAGCCGAGCAAAAACACGTGCGAGAGGATGCATCCCGCAGGCTAGTCGAGTAAAAACACGTGCGAGGTTTTGTGGGATGCGCATGCGCAGGTTTTGTGGGATGCGCATGCGCAGGTTTTTTGGGATGCGCATGTGCAGGTTTTTTGGGATGCGCATGGCTAGTCGAGCAAAAACACGTGCGAGAGGATGCATCCCGCAGGCTAGTCGAGTAAAAACACGTGCGAGAGGATGCATCCCGCAGGCTAGTCGAGTAAAAACACGTGCGAGGTTTTGTGGGATGCGCATACGCAGGTTTTGTGGGATGCGCATGCGCAGGTTTTTTGGGATGCGCATGCGCAGGTTTTTTGGGATGCGCATGCGCAGGTTTTTTGGGATGCGCATGGCTAGTCGAGCAAAAACACGTGCGAGAGGAAGCATCCCGCAGGGTAGTCGAGTAAAAACACGTGCGAGAGGATGCATCCCGCAGGCTAGTCGAGTAAAAACACGTGCGAGAGGATGCATCCCGCAGGCTAGTCGAGCAAAAACACGTGCGAGAGGATGCATCTCGCAGGCTAGTCGAGCAAAAACACGTGCGAGAGGATGCATCCCGCAGGCTAGTCGAGTAAAAACACGTGCGAGAGGATGCATCCCGCAGGCTAGTCGAGCACAAACACGTGCGAGAGGATGCATCCCGCAGGCTAGTCGAGCAAAAACACGTGCGAGAGGATGCATCCCGCAGGCTAGTCGAGTAAAAACACGTGCGAAAGGATGCATCCCGCAGGCTAGTCGAGCACAAACACGTGCGAGGTTTTGTGGGATGCGCATGGGCAGGTTTCGTGGGATGCGCATGCGCAGATTTTTTGGGATGCGCATGCGCAGGTTTTTTGGGATGCGCATGGCTAGTCGAGCAAAAACACGTGCGAGAGGATGCATCCCGCAGGCTGGTCGAGCAAAAACACGTGCGAGTGGATGCATCCCGCAGGCTGGTCGAGCAAAAACACGTGCGAGAGGATGCATCCCGCAGGCTAGTCGAGTAAAAACACGTGCGAGAGGATGCATCCTGCAGGCTAGTCGAATAAAAACAAGTGCGAGAGGATGCGTCCCGCAGGCTAGTCGAGCAAAAACACGTGCGAGAGGATGCATCCCGCAGGCTAGTCGAGTAAAAACACGTGCGAGAGGATGCTTCCCGCAGGCTAGTCGAGTAAAAACACGTGCGAGAGGATGCATCCCGCAGGCTAGTCGAGTAAAAACACGTGCGAGGTTTTGTGGGATGCGCATACGCAGGTTTTGTGGGATGCGCATACGCAGGTTTTGTGGGATGCGCATGCGCAGGTTTTTTGGGATGCGCATGGCTACTCGAGCAAAAACACGTGCGAGAGGATGCATCCCGCAGGCTAGTCGAGCACAAACACGTGCGAGAGGATGCATCCCGCAGGCTAGTCGAGTAAAAACACGTGCGAGAGGATGCATCCCGCAGGCTAGTCGAGTAAAAACACGTGCGAGAGGATGCATCCCGCAGGCTAGTTGAGCAAAAACACGTGCGAGAGGATGCATCCCGCAGGCTAGTCGAGCAAAAACACGTGCGAGAGGATGCATCCCGCAGGCTAGTCGAGCAAAAACACGTGCGAGAGGATGCATCCCGCAGGCTAGTCGAGTAAAAACACGTGCGAGGTTTTGTGGGATGCGCATGCGCAGGTTTTGTGGGATGCGCATGGCTAGTCGAGCAAAAACACGTGCGAGAGGATGCATCCCGCAGGCTAGCCGAGCAAAAACACGTGCGAGAGGATGCATCCCGCAGGCTAGTCGAGTAAAAACACGTGCGAAAGGATGCATCCCGCAGGCTAGTCGAGCACAAACACGTGCGAGGTTTTGTGGGATGCGCATGCGCAGGTTTTGTGGGATGCGCATGCGCAGATTTTTTGGGATGCGCATGCGCAGGTTTTTTGGGATGCGCATGGGTAGTCGAGCAAAAACACGTGCGAGAGGATGCATCCCGCAGGCTAGTCGAGCAAAAACACGTGCGAGAGGATGCATCCCGCAGGCTAGTCGAGTAAAAACACGTGCGAGGTTTTGTGGGATGCGCATACGCAGGTTTTGTGGGATGCGCATGCGCAGGTTTTTTGGGATGCGCATGCGCAGGTTTTTTGGGATGCGCATGGCTAGTCGAGCAAAAACACGTGCGAGAGGAAGCATCCCGCAGGGTAGTCGAGTAAAAACACGTGCGAGAGGATGCATCCCGCAGGCTAGTCGAGTAAAAACACGTGCGAAAGGATGCATCCCGCAGGCTAGTCGAGCAAAAACACGTGCGAGAGGATGCATCCCGCAGGCTAGTCGAGCAAAAACACGTGCGAGAGGATGCATCCCGCAGGCTAGTCGAGTAAAAACACGTGCGAGAGGATGCATCCCGCAGGCTAGTCGAGCACAAACACGTGCGAGAGGATGCATCCCGCAGGCTAGTCGAGCAAAAACAAGTGCGAGAGGATGCATCCCGCAGGCTAGTCGAGTAAAAACACGTGCGAAAGGATGCATCCCGCAGGCTAGTCGAGCACAAACACGTGCGAAGTTTTGTGGGATGCGCATGGGCAGGTTTCGTGGGATGCGCATGCGCAGATTTTTTGGGATGCGCATGCGCAGGTTTTTTGGGATGCGCATGGCTAGTCGAGCAAAAACACGTGCGAGAGGATGCATCCCGCAGGCTAGTCGAGCAAAAACACGTGCGAGAGGATGCATCCCGCAGGGTAGTCGAGTAAAAACACGTGCGAGAGGATGCATCCCGCAGGCTAGTCGAGTAAAAACACGTGCGAGAGGATGCATCCCGCAGGCTAGTTGAGCAAAAACACGTGCGAGAGGATGCATCCCGCAGGCTAGTCGAGCAAAAACACGTGCGAGAGGATGCATCCCGCAGGCTAGTCGAGCAAAAACACGTGCGAGGGGTTGCATCCCGCAGGCTAGTCGAGCAAAAACACGTGCGAGAGGATGCATCCCGCAGGCTAGTCGAGTAAAAACACGTGCGAGAGGATGCATCCTGCAGGCTAGTCGAGTAAAAACACGTGCGAGAGGATGCATCCCGCAGGCTAGTCGAGTAAAAACACGTGCGAGAGGATGCATCCCCCAGGCTAGTCGAGTAAAAACACGTGCAAGAGGATGCTTCCCGCAGGCTAGTCGAGTAAAAACACGTGCAAGAGGATGCTTCCCGCAGGCTAGTCGAGTAAAAACACGTGCGAGAGGATGCATCCCGCAGGCTAGTCGAGTAAAAACACGTGCGAGAGAATGCTTCCCGCAGGCTAGTCGAGTAAAAACACGTGCGAGAGGATGCATCCCGCATGCTAGTCGAGTAAAAACACGTGCAAGAGGATGCTTCCCGCAGGCTAGTCGAGTAAAAACACGTGCGAGAGGATGCATCCCGCAGGCTAGTCGAGTAAAAACACGTGCGAGGTTTTGTGGGATGCGCATACGCAGGTTTTGTGGGATGCGCATGCGCAGATTTTTTGGGATGCGCATGCGCAGGTTTTTTGGGATGCGCATGGCTAGTCGAGCAAAAACACGTGCGAGAGGATGCATCCCGCAGGCTAGTCGAGTAAAAACACGTGCGAGACGATGCATCCCGCAGGCTAGTCGAGTAAAAACACGTGCGAGGTTTTGTGGGATGCGCATGCGCAGGTTTTTTGGGATGCGCATGGCTAGTCGAGCAAAAACACGTGCGAGAGGATGCATCCCGCAGGCTAGCCGAGCAAAAACACGTGCGAGAGGATGCATCCCGCAGGCTAGTCGAGTAAAAACACGTGCGAGGTTTTGTGGGATGCGCATGCGCAGGTTTTGTGGGATGCGCATGCGCAGGTTTTTTGGGATGCGCATGTGCAGGTTTTTTGGGATGCGCATGGCTAGTCGAGCAAAAACACGTGCGAGAGGATGCATCCCGCAGGCTAGTCGAGTAAAAACACGTGCGAGAGGATGCATCCCGCAGGCTAGTCGAGTAAAAACACGTGCGAGGTTTTGTGGGATGCGCATACGCAGGTTTTGTGGGATGCGCATGCGCAGGTTTTTTGGGATGCGCATGCGCAGGTTTTTTGGGATGCGCATGCGCAGGTTTTTTGGGATGCGCATGGCTAGTCGAGCAAAAACACGTGCGAGAGGAAGCATCCCGCAGGGTAGTCGAGTAAAAACACGTGCGAGAGGATGCATCCCGCAGGCTAGTCGAGTAAAAACACGTGCGAGAGGATGCATCCCGCAGGCTAGTCGAGCAAAAACACGTGCGAGAGGATGCATCCCGCAGGCTAGTCGAGCAAAAACACGTGCGAGAGGATGCATCCCGCAGGCTAGTCGAGTAAAAACACGTGCGAGAGGATGCATCCCGCAGGCTAGTCGAGCACAAACACGTGCGAGAGGATGCATCCCGCAGGCTAGTCGAGCAAAAACACGTGCGAGAGGATGCATCCCGCAGGCTAGTCGAGTAAAAACACGTGCGAAAGGATGCATCCCGCAGGCTAGTCGAGCACAAACACGTGCGAGGTTTTGTGGGATGCGCATGGGCAGGTTTCGTGGGATGCGCATGCGCAGATTTTTTGGGATGCGCATGCGCAGGTTTTTTGGGATGCGCATGGCTAGTCGAGCAAAAACACGTGCGAGAGGATGCATCCCGCAGGCTGGTCGAGCAAAAACACGTGCGAGTGGATGCATCCCGCAGGCTGGTCGAGCAAAAACACGTGCGAGAGGATGCATCCCGCAGGCTAGTCGAGTAAAAACACGTGCGAGAGGATGCATCCTGCAGGCTAGTCGAATAAAAACAAGTGCGAGAGGATGCGTCCCGCAGGCTAGTCGAGCAAAAACACGTGCGAGAGGATGCATCCCGCAGGCTAGTCGAGTAAAAACACGTGCGAGAGGATGCTTCCCGCAGGCTAGTCGAGTAAAAACACGTGCGAGAGGATGCATCCCGCAGGCTAGTCGAGTAAAAACACGTGCGAGGTTTTGTGGGATGCGCATACGCAGGTTTTGTGGGATGCGCATACGCAGGTTTTGTGGGATGCGCATGCGCAGGTTTTTTGGGATGCGCATGGCTACTCGAGCAAAAACACGTGCGAGAGGATGCATCCCGCAGGCTAGTCGAGCACAAACACGTGCGAGAGGATGCATCCCGCAGGCTAGTCGAGTAAAAACACGTGCGAGAGGATGCATCCCGCAGGCTAGTCGAGTAAAAACACGTGCGAGAGGATGCATCCCGCAGGCTAGTTGAGCAAAAACACGTGCGAGAGGATGCATCCCGCAGGCTAGTCGAGCAAAAACACGTGCGAGAGGATGCATCCCGCAGGCTAGTCGAGCAAAAACACGTGCGAGAGGATGCATCCCGCAGGCTAGTCGAGTAAAAACACGTGCGAGGTTTTGTGGGATGCGCATGCGCAGGTTTTGTGGGATGCGCATGGCTAGTCGAGCAAAAACACGTGCGAGAGGATGCATCCCGCAGGCTAGCCGAGCAAAAACACGTGCGAGAGGATGCATCCCGCAGGCTAGTCGAGTAAAAACACGTGCGAGGTTTTGTGGGATGCGCATGCGCAGGTTTTGTGGGATGCGCATGCGCAGGTTTTTTGGGATGCGCATGTGCAGGTTTTTTGGGATGCGCATGGCTAGTCGAGCAAAAACACGTGCGAGAGGATGCATCCCGCAGGCTAGTCGAGTAAAAACACGTGCGAGAGGATGCGTCCCGCAGGCTAGTCGAGCAAAAACACGTGCGAGAGGATGCATCCCGCAGGCTAGTCGAGTAAAAACACGTGCGAGAGGATGCTTCCCGCAGGCTAGTCGAGTAAAAACACGTGCGAGAGGATGCATCCCGCAGGCTAGTCGAGTAAAAACACGTGCGAGGTTTTGTGGGATGCGCATACGCAGGTTTTGTGGGATGCGCATACGCAGGTTTTGTGGGATGCGCATGCGCAGGTTTTTTGGGATGCGCATGGCTACTCGAGCAAAAACACGTGCGAGAGGATGCATCCCGCAGGCTAGTCGAGCACAAACACGTGCGAGAGGGTGCATCCCGCAGGCTAGTCGAGTAAAAACACGTGCGAGAGGATGCATCCCGCAGGCTAGCCGAGTAAAAACACGTGCGAGAGGATGCATCCCGCAGGCTAGTTGAGCAAAAACACGTGCGAGAGGATGCATCCCGCAGGCTAGTCGAGGAAAAACACGTGCGAGAGGATGCATCCCGCAGGCTAGTCGAGCAAAAACACGTGCGAGGGGTTGCATCCCGCAGGCTAGTCGAGCAAAAACACGTGCGAGAGGATGCATCCCGCAGGCTAGTCGAGTAAAAACACGTGCGAGAGGATGCATCCTGCAGGCTAGTCGAGTAAAAACACGTGCGAGAGGATGCATCCCGCAGGCTAGTCGAGTAAAAACACGTGCGAGAGGATGCATCCCGCAGGCTAGTCGAGTAAAAACACGTGCGAGGTTTTGTGGGATGCGCATACGCAGGTTTTGTGGGATGCGCATGCGCTGGTTTTTTGGGATGCGCATGCGCAGGTTTTTTGGGATGCGCATGCGCAGGTTTTTTGGGATGCGCATGGCTAGTCGAGCAAAAACACGTGCGAGAGGAAGCATCCCGCAGGGTAGTCGAGTAAAAACACGTGCGAGAGGATGCATCCCGCAGGCTAGTCGAGTAAAAACACGTGCGAGAGGATGCATCCCGCAGGCTAGTCGAGCAAAAACACGTGCGAGAGGATGCATCCCGCAGGCTAGTCGAGCAAAAACACGTGCGAGAGGATGCATCCCGCAGGCTAGTCGAGTAAAAACACGTGCGAGAGGATGCATCCCGCAGGCTAGTCGAGCACAAACACGTGCGAGAGGATGCATCCCGCAGGCTAGTCGAGCAAAAACACGTGCGAGAGGATGCATCCCGCAGGCTAGTCGAGTAAAAACACGTGCGAAAGGATGCATCCCGCAGGCTAGTCGAGCACAAACACGTGCGAGGTTTTGTGGGATGCGCATGGGCAGGTTTCGTGGGATGCGCATGCGCAGGTTTTTTGGGATGCGCATGGCTAGTCGAGCAAAAACACGTGCGAGAGGATGCATCCCGCAGGCTAGTCGAGCAAAAACACGTGCGAGAGGATGCATCCCGCAGGGTAGTCGAGTAAAAACACGTGCGAGAGGATGCATCCCGCAGGCTAGTCGAGTAAAAACACGTGCGAGAGGATGCATCCCGCAGGCTAGTTGAGCAAAAACACGTGCGAGAGGATGCATCCCGCAGGCTAGTCGAGCAAAAACACGTGCGACAGGATGCATCCCGCAGGCTAGTCGAGCAAAAACACGTGCGAGGGGTTGCATCCCGAAGGCTAGTCGAGCAAAAACACGTGCGAGAGGATGCCTCCCGCAGGCTAGTCGAGTAAAAACACGTGCGAGAGGATGCATCCTGCAGGCTAGTCGAGTAAAAACACGTGCGAGAGGATGCATCCCGCAGGCTAGTCGAGTAAAAACACGTGCGAGAGGATGCATCCCGCAGGCTAGTCGAGTAAAAACACGTGCAAGAGGATGCTTCCCGCAGGCTAGTCGAGTAAAAACACGTGCAAGAGGATGCTTCCCGCAGGCTAGTCGAGTAAAAACACGTGCGAGAGGATGCATCCCGCAGGCTAGTCGAGTAAAAACACGTGCGAGAGGATGCTTCCCGCAGGCTAGTCGAGTAAAAACACGTGCGAGAGGATGCATCCCGCATGATAGTCGAGTAAAAACACGTGCAAGAGGATGCTTCCCGCAGGCTAGTCGAGTAAAAACACGTGCGAGAGGATGCATCCCGCAGGCTAGTCGAGTAAAAACACGTGCGAGGTTTTGTGGGATGCGCATACGCAGGTTTTGTGGGATGCGCATGCGCAGATTTTTTGGGATGCGCATGCGCAGGTTTTTTGGGATGCGCATGGCTAGTCGAGCAAAAACACGTGCGAGAGGATGCATCCCGCAGGCTAGTCGAGTAAAAACACGTGCGAGACGATGCATCCCGCAGGCTAGTCGAGTAAAAACACGTGCGAGGTTTTGTGGGATGCGCATGCGCAGGTTTTGTGGAATGCGCATGCGCAGGTTTTTTGGGATGCGCATGGCTAGTCGAGCAAAAACACGTGCGAGAGGATGCATCCCGCAGGCTAGTCGAGTAAAAACACGTGCGAGAGGATGCATCCCGCAGGCTAGTCGAGTAAAAACACGTGCGAGGTTTTGTGGGATGCGCATGCGCAGGTTTTGTGGGATGCGCATGCGCAGGTTTTTTGGGATGCGCATGCGCAGGTTTTTTGGGATGCGCATGGCTAGTCGAGCAAAAACACGTGCGAGAGGAAGCATCCCGCACGGTAGTCGAGTAAAAACACGTGCGAGAGGATGCATCCCGCAGGCTAGTCGAGTAAAAACACGTGCGAGAGGATGCATCCCGCAGGCTAGTCGAGCAAAAACACGTGCGAGAGGATGCATCCCGCAGGCTAGTCGAGCAAAAACACGTGCGAGAGGATGCATCCCGCAGGCTAGTCGAGCAAAAACACGTGCGAGAGGATGCATCCCGCAGGCTAGTCGAGTAAAAACACGTGCGAAAGGATGCATCCCGCAGGCTAGTCGAGCACAAACACGTGCGAGGTTTTGTGGGATGCGCATGGGCAGGTTTCGTGGGATGCGCATGCGCAGATTTTTTGGGATGCGCATGCGCAGGTTTTTTGGGATGCGCATGGCTAGTCGAGCAAAAACACGTGCGAGAGGATGCATCCCGCAGGCTGGACGAGCAAAAACACGTGCGAGAGGATGCATCCCGCAGGCTAGTCGAGTAAAAACACGTGCGAGAGGATGCATCCTGCAGGCTAGTCGAATAAAAACACGTGCGAGAGGATGCGTCCCGCAGGCTAGTCGAGCAAAAACACGTGCGAGAGGATGCATCCCGCAGGCTAGTCGAGTAAAAACACGTGCGAGAGGATGCTTCCCGCAGGCTAGTCGAGTAAAAACACGTGCGAGAGGATGCATCCCGCAGGCTAGTCGAGTAAAAACACGTGCGAGGTTTTGTGGGATGCGCATACGCAGGTTTTGTGGGATGCGCATACGCAGGTTTTGTGGGATGCGCATGCGCAGGTTTTTTGGAATGCGCATGGCTACTCGAGCAAAAACACGTGCGAGAGGATGCATCCCGCAGGCTAGTCGAGCACAAACACGTGCGAGAGGATGCATCCCGCAGGCTTGTCGAGCAAAAACACGTGCGAGAGGATGCATCCCGCAGGCTAGTCGAGTAAAAACACGTGCGAAAGGATGCATCCCGCAGGCTAGTCGAGCACAAACACGTGCGAGGTTTTGTGGGATGCGCATGCGCAGGTTTTGTGGGATGCGCATGCGCAGATTTTTTGGGATGCGCATGCGCAGGTTTTTTGGGATGCGCATGGGTAGTCGAGCAAAAACACGTGCGAGAGGATGCATCCCGCAGGCTAGTCGAGCAAAAACACGTGCGAGAGGATGCATCCCGCAGGCTATTCGAGTAAAAACACGTGCGAGGTTTTGTGGGATGCGCATGCGCAGGTTTTTTGGGATGCGCATGCGCAGGTTTTTTGGGATGCGCATGGCTAGTCGAGTAAAAACACGTGCGAGATGATGCATCCCGCAGGCTAGTCGAGTAAAAACACGCGCGAGGTTTTGTGGGATGCGCATGCGCAGGTTTTGTGGGATGCGCATGCGCAGGTTTTTTGGGATGCGCATGCGCAGGTTTTTTGGGATGCGCATGCGCAGGTTTTTTGGGATGCGCATGGCTAGTCGAGCAAAAACACGTGCGAGAGGATGCATCCCGCAGGCTAGTCGAGTAAAAACACGTGCGAAAGGATGCATCCCGCAGGCTAGTCGAGCACAAACACGTGCGAGGTTTTGTGGGATGCGCATGCGCAGGTTTTGTGGGATGCGCATGCGCAGATTTTTTGGGATGCGCATGCGCAGGTTTTTTGGGATGCGCATGGGTAGTCGAGCAAAAACACGTGCGAGAGGATGCATCCCGCAGGCTAGTCGAGCAAAAACACGTGCGAGAGGATGCATCCCGCAGGCTATTCGAGTAAAAACACGTGCGAGGTTTTGTGGGATGCGCATACGCAGGTTTTGTGGGATGCGCATACGCAGGTTTTGTGGGATGCGCATGCGCAGGTTTTTTGGGATGCGCATGGCTACTCGAGCAAAAACACGTGCGAGAGTATGCATCCCGCAGGGTAGTCGAGTAAAAACACGTGCGAGAGGATGCTTCCCGCAGGCTAGTCGAGCAAAAACACGTGCGAGAGGAAGCATCCCGCAGGGTAGTCGAGTAAAAACACGTGCGAGAGGATGCATCCCGCAGGCTAGTCGAGTAAAAACACGTGCGAGAGGATGCATCCCGCAGGCTAGTCGAGCAAAAACACGTGCGAGAGGATGCATCCCGCAGGCTAGTCGAGCAAAAACACGTGCGAGAGGATGCATCCCGCAGGCTAGTCGAGTAAAAACACGTGCGAGAGGATGCATCCCGCAGGCTAGTCGAGCAAAAACACGTGCGAGAGGATGCATCCCGCAGGCTAGTCGAGCAAAAACACGTGCGAGAGGATGCATCCCGCAGGCTAGTCGAGTAAAAACACGTGCGAGAGGATGCATCCCGCAGGCTAGTCGGGCACAAACACGTGCGAGAGGATGCATCCCGCAGGCTAGTCGAGCAAAAACACGTGCGAGAGGATGCATCCCGCAGGCTAATCGAGTAAAAACACGTGCGAGAGGATGCATCCCGCAGGCTAGTCGAGCAAAAACACGTGCGAGAGGATGCATCCCGCAGGCTAGTCGAGCAAAAACACGTGCGAGAGGATGCATCCCGCAGGCTAGTCGAGTAAAAACACGTGCGAGAGGATGCATCCTGCAGGCTAGTCGAGTAAAAACACGTGCGAGAGGATGCGTCCCGCAGGCTAGTCGAGCAAAAACACGTGCGAGAGGATGCATCCCGCAGGCTAGTCGAGTAAAAACACGTGCGAGAGGATGCTTCCCGCAGGCTAGTCGAGTAAAAACACGTGCGAGAGGATGCATCCCGCAGGCTAGTCGAGTAAAAACACGTGCGAGGTTTTGTGGGATGCGCATACGCAGGTTTTGTGGGATGCGCATACGCAGGTTTTGTGGGATGCGCATGCGCAGGTTTTTTGGGATGCGCATGGCTAGTCGAGCAAAAACACGTGCGAGAGTATGCATCCCGCAGGGTAGTCGAGTAAAAACACGTGCGAGAGGATGCTTCCCGCAGGCTAGTCGAGTAAAAACACGTGCGAGAGGATGCATCCCGCAGGCTAGTCGAGCACAAACACGTGCGAGAGGATGCATCCCGCAGGCTAGTCGAGCAAAAACACGTGCGAGAGGATGCATCCCGCAGGCTAGTCGAGTAAAAACACGTGCGAAAGGATGCATCCCGCAGGCTAGTCGAGCACAAACACGTGCGAGGTTTTGTGGGATGCGCATGCGCAGGTTTTGTGGGATGCGCATGCGCAGATTTTTTGGGATGCGCATGCGCAGGTTTTTTGGGATGCGCATGGCTAGTCGAGCAAAAACACGTGCGAGAGGATGCATCCCGCAGGCTAGTCGAGCAAAAACACGTGCGAGAGGATGCATCCCGCAGGCTAGTCGAGCAAAAACACGTGCGAGAGGATGCATCCCGCAGGCTAGTCGAGTAAAAACACGTGCGAGAGGATGCATCCCGCAGGCTAGTCGAGCACAAACACGTGCGAGAGGATGCATCCCGCAGGCTAGTCGAGCAAAAACACGTGCGAGAGGATGCATCCCGCAGGCTAGTCGAGCAAAAACACGTGCGAAAGGATGCATCCCGCAGGCTAGTCGAGTAAAAACACGTGCGAGAGGATGCATCCCGCAGTCTAGTCGAGTAAAAACACGTGCGAGGTTTTGTGGGATGCGCATACGCAGGTTTTGTGGGATGCGCATGCGCAGGTTTTTTGGGATGCGCATGCGCAGGTTTTTTGGGATGCGCATGCGCAGGTTTTTTGGGATGCGCATGGCTAGTCGAGCAAAAACACGTGCGAGAGGAAGCATCCCGCAGGGTAGTCGAGTAAAAACACGTGCGAGAGGATGCATCCCGCAGGCTAGTCGAGTAAAAACACGTGCGAAAGGATGCATCCCGCAGGCTAGTCGAGCAAAAACACGTGCGAGAGGATGCATCCCGCAGGCTAGTCGAGCAAAAACACGTGCGAGAGGATGCATCCCGCAGGCTAGTCGAGTAAAAACACGTGCGAAAGGATGCATCCCGCAGGCTAGTCGAGCACAAACACGTGCGAGGTTTTGTGGGATGCGCATGGGCAGGTTTCGTGGGATGCGCATGCGCAGATTTTTTGGGATGCGCATGCGCAGGTTTTTTGGGATGCGCATGGCTAGTCGAGCAAAAACACGTGCGAGAGGATGCATCCCGCAGGCTAGTCGAGCAAAAACACGTGCGAGAGGATGCATCCCGCAGGGTAGTCGGGCACAAACACGTGCGAGAGGATGCATCCCGCAGGCTAGTCGAGCAAAAACACGTGCGAGAGGATGCATCCCGTAGGCTAGTCGAGTAAAAACACGTGCGAGAGGATGCATCCCGCAGGCTAGTCGAGCAAAAACACGTGCGAGAGGATGCATCCTGCAGGCTAGTCGAGCAAAAACACGTGCGAGAGGATGCATCCCGCAGGCTAGTCGAGTAAAAACACGTGCGAGAGGATGCATCCTGCAGGCTAGTCGAGTAAAAACACGTGCGAGAGGATGCGTCCCGCAGGCTAGTCGAGCAAAAACACGTGCGAGAGGATGCATCCCGCAGGCTAGTCGAGTAAAAACACGTGCGAGAGGATGCTTCCCGCAGGCTAGTCGAGTAAAAACACGTGCGAGAGGATGCATCCCGCAGGCTAGTCGAGTAAAAACACGTGCGAGGTTTTGTGGGATGCGCATACGCAGGTTTTGTGGGATGCGCATACGCAGGTTTTGTGGGATGCGCATGCGCAGGTTTTTTGGGATGCGCATGGCTAGTCGAGCAAAAACACGTGCGAGAGTATGCATCCCGCAGGGTAGTCGAGTAAAAACACGTGCGAGAGGATGCTTCCCGCAGGCTAGTCGAGTAAAAACACGTGCGAGAGGATGCATCCCGCAGGCTAGTCGAGCACAAACACGTGCGAGAGGATGCATCCCGCAGGCTAGTCGAGCAAAAACACGTGCGAGAGGATGCATCCCGCAGGCTAGTCGAGTAAAAACACGTGCGAAAGGATGCATCCCGCAGGCTAGTCGAGCACAAACACGTGCGAGGTTTTGTGGGATGCGCATGCGCAGGTTTTGTGGGATGCGCATGCGCAGATTTTTTGGGATGCGCATGCGCAGGTTTTTTGGGATGCGCATGGCTAGTCGAGCAAAAACACGTGCGAGAGGATGCATCCCGCAGGCTAGTCGAGCAAAAACACGTGCGAGAGGATGCATCCCGCAGGCTAGTCGAGCAAAAACACGTGCGAGAGGATGCATCCCGCAGGCTAGTCGAGTAAAAACACGTGCGAGAGGATGCATCCCGCAGGCTAGTCGAGCACAAACACGTGCGAGAGGATGCATCCCGCAGGCTAGTCGAGCAAAAACACGTGCGAGAGGATGCATCCCGCAGGCTAGTCGAGCAAAAACACGTGCGAGAGGATGCATTCCGCAGGCTAGTCGAGCAAAAACACGTGCGAGAGGATGCATCCCGCAGGCTAGTCGAGTAAAAACACGTGCGAGAGGATGCATCCCGCAGGCTAGTCGAGCACAAACACGTGCAAGAGGATGCTTCCCGCAGGCTAGTCGAGTAAAAACACGTGCGAGAGGATGCATCCCGCAGGCTAGTCGAGTAAAAACACGTGCGAGGTTTTGTGGGATGCGCATACGCAGGTTTTGTGGGATGCGCATGCGCAGATTTTTTGGGATGCGCATGCGCAGGTTTTTTGGGATGCGCATGGCTAGTCGAGCAAAAACACGTGCGAGAGGATGCATCCCGCAGGCTAGTCGAGTAAAAACACGTGCGAGACGTTGCATCCCGCAGGCTAGTCGAGTAAAAACACGTGCGAGGTTTTGTGGGATGCGCATGCGCAGGTTTTGTGGAATGCGCATGCGCAGGTTTTTTGGGATGCGCATGGCTAGTCGAGCAAAAACACGTGCGAGAGGATGCATCCCGCAGGCTAGCCGAGCAAAAACACGTGCGAGAGGATGCATCCCGCAGGCTAGTCGAGTAAAAACACGTGCGAGGTTTTGTGGGATGCGCATGCGCAGGTTTTGTGGGATGCGCATGCGCAGGTTTTTTGGGATGCGCATGTGCAGGTTTTTTGGGATGCGCATGGCTAGTCGAGCAAAAACACGTGCGAGAGGATGCATCCCGCAGGCTAGTCGAGTAAAAACACGTGCGAGAGGATGCATCGCGCAGGCTAGTCGAGTAAAAACACGTGCGAGGTTTTGTGGGATGCGCATACGCAGGTTTTGTGGGATGCGCATGCGCAGGTTTTTTGGGATGCGCATGCGCAGGTTTTTTGGGATGCGCATGGCTAGTCGAGCAAAAACACGTGCGAGGGGAAGCATCCCGCAGGGTAGTCGAGTAAAAACACGTGCGAGAGGATGCATCCCGCAGGCTAGTCGAGTAAAAACACGTGCGAGAGGATGCATCCCGCAGGCTAGTCGAGCAAAAACACGTGCGAGAGGATGCATCCCGCAGGCTAGTCGAGCAAAAACACGTGCGAGAGGATGCATCCCGCAGGCTAGTCGAGTAAAAACACGTGCGAGAGGATGCATCCCGCAGGCTAGTCGAGCACAAACACGTGCGAGAGGATGCATCCCGCAGGCTAGTCGAGCAAAAACACGTGCGAGAGGATGCATCCCGCATGCTAGTCGAGTAAAAACACGTGCGAAAGGATGCATCCCGCAGGCTAGTCGAGCACAAACACGTGCGAGGTTTTGTGGGATGCGCATGGGCAGGTTTCGTGGGATGCGCATGCGCAGATTTTTTGGGATGCGCATGCGCAGGTTTTTTGGGATGCGCATGGCTAGTCGAGCAAAAACACGTGCGAGAGGATGCATCCCGCAGGCTGGACGAGCAAAAACACGTGCGAGAGGATGCATCCCGCAGGCTAGTCGAGTAATAACACGTGCGAGAGGATGCATCCTGCAGGCTAGTCGAATAAAAACACGTGCGAGAGGATGCGTCCCGCAGGCTAGTCGAGCAAAAACACGTGCGAGAGGATGCATCCCGCAGGCTAGTCGAGTAAAAACACGTGCGAGAGGATGCTTCCCGCAGGCTAGTCGAGTAAAAACACGTGCGAGAGGATGCATCCCGCAGGCTAGTCGAGTAAAAACACGTGCGAGGTTTTGTGGGATGCGCATACGCAGGTTTTGTGGGATGCGCATGCGCAGGTTTTTTGGAATGCGCATGGCTACTCGAGCAAAAACACGTGCGAGAGGATGCATCCCGCAGGCTAGTCGAGCACAAACACGTGCGAGAGGATGCATCCCGCAGGCTTGTCGAGCAAAAACACGTGCGAGAGGATGCATCCCGCAGGCTAGTCGAGTAAAAACACGTGCGAAAGGATGCATCCCGCAGGCTAGTCGAGCACAAACACGTGCGAGGTTTTGTGGGATGCGCATGCGCAGGTTTTGTGGGATGCGCATGCGCAGATTTTTTGGGATGCGCATGCGCAGGTTTTTTGGGATGCGCATGGCTAGTCGAGCAAAAACACGTGCGAGAGGATGCATCCCGCAGGCTAGTCGAGCAAAAACACGTGCGAGAGGATGCATCCCGCAGGCTAGTCGAGTAAAAACACGTGCGAGGTTTTGTGGGATGCGCATACGCAGGTTTTGTGGGATGCGCATACGCAGGTTTTGTGGGATGCGCATGCGCAGGTTTTTTGGGATGCGCATGGCTACTCGAGCAAAAACACGTGCGAGAGTATGCATCCCGCAGGGTAGTCGAGTAAAAACACGTGCGAGAGGATGCTTCCCGCAGGCTAGTCGAGCAAAAACACGTGCGAGAGGAAGCATCCCGCAGGGTAGTCGAGTAAAAACACGTGCGAGAGGATGCATCCCGCAGGCTAGTCGAGTAAAAACACGTGCGAGAGGATGCATCCCGCAGGCTAGTCGAGCAAAAACACGTGCGAGAGGATGCATCCCGCAGGCTAGTCGAGCAAAAACACGTGCGAGAGGATGCATCCCGCAGGCTAGTCGAGTAAAAACACGTGCGAGAGGATGCATCCCGCAGGCTAGTCGAGCACAAACACGTGCGAGAGGATGCATCCCGCAGGCTAGTCGAGCAAAAACACGTGCGAGAGGATGCATCCCGCAGGCTAGTCGAGTAAAAACACGTGCGAAAGGATGCATCCCGCAGGCTAGTCGAGCACAAACACGTGCGAGGTTTTGTGGGATGCGCATGCGCAGGTTTTGTGGGATGCGCATGCGCAGATTTTTTGGGATGCGCATGCGCAGGTTTTTTGGGATGCGCATGGCTAGTCGAGCAAAAACACGTGCGAGAGGATGCATCCCGCAGGCTAGTCGAGCAAAAACACGTGCGAGAGGATGCATCCCGCAGGCTAGTCGAGCAAAAACACGTGCGAGAGGATGCATCCCGCAGGCTAGTCGAGTAAAAACACGTGCGAGAGGATGCATCCCGCAGGCTAGTCGAGCACAAACACGTGCGAGAGGATGCATCCCGCATTCTAGTCGAGCAAAAACACGTGCGAGAGGATGCATCCCGCAGGCTAGTCGAGCAAAAACACGTGCGAAAGGATGCATCCCGCAGGCTAGTCGAGTAAAAACACGTGCGAGAGGATGCATCCCGCAGGCTAGTCGAGTAAAAACACGTGCGAGGTTTTGTGGGATGCGCATACGCAGGTTTTGTGGGATGCGCATGCGCAGGTTTTTTGGGATGCGCATGCGCAGGTTTTTTGGGATGCGCATGCGCAGGTTTTTTGGGATGCGCATGGCTAGTCGAGCAAAAACACGTGCGAGAGGAAGCATCCCGCAGGGTAGTCGAGTAAAAACACGTGCGAGAGGATGCATCCCGCAGGCTAGTCGAGTAAAAACACGTGCGAAAGGATGCATCCCGCAGGCTAGTCGAGCAAAAACACGTGCGAGAGGATGCATCCCGCAGGCTAGTCGAGCAAAAACACGTGCGAGAGGATGCATCCCGCAGGCTAGTCGAGTAAAAACACGTGCGAGAGGATGCATCCCGCAGGCTAGTCGAGCACAAACACGTGCGAGAGGATGCATCCCGCAGGCTAGTCGAGCAAAAACACGTGCGAGAGGATGCATCCCGCAGGCTAGTCGAGTAAAAACACGTGCGAAAGGATGCATCCCGCAGGCTAGTCGAGCACAAACACGTGCGAGGTTTTGTGGGATGCGCATGCGCAGGTTTTTTGGGATGCGCATGGCTAGTCGAGCAAAAACACGTGCGAGAGGATGCATCCCGCAGGCTAGTCGAGCAAAAACACGTGCGAGAGGATGCATCCCGCAGGCTAGTCGAGCAAAAACACGTGCGAGAGGATGCATCCCGCAGGCTAGTCGAGTAAAAACACGTGCGAGAGGATGCATCCCGCAGGCTAGTCGAGCACAAACACGTGCGAGAGGATGCATCCCGCAGGCTAGTCGAGCAAAAACACGTGCGAGAGGATGCATCCCGCAGGCTAGTCGAGCAAAAACACGTGCGAGAGGATGCATCCCGCAGGCTAGTCGAGTAAAAACACGTGCGAGAGGATGCATCCCGCAGGCTAGTCGAGCACAAACACGTGCGAGAGGATGCATCCCGCAGGCTAGTCGAGCAAAAACACGTGCGAGAGGATGCATCCCGCAGGCTAGTCGAGCAAAAACACGTGCGAAAGGATGCATCCCGCAGGCTAGTCGAGTAAAAACACGTGCGAGAGGATGCATCCCGCAGGCTAGTCGAGTAAAAACACGTGCGAGGTTTTGTGGGATGCGCATACGCAGGTTTTGTGGGATGCGCATGCGCAGGTTTTTTGGGATGCGCATGCGCAGGTTTTTTGGGATGCGCATGCGCAGGTTTTTTGGGATGCGCATGGCTAGTCGAGCAAAAACACGTGCGAGAGGAAGCATCCCGCAGGGTAGTCGAGTAAAAACACGTGCGAGAGGATGCATCCCGCAGGCTAGTCGAGTAAAAACACGTGCGAAAGGATGCATCCCGCAGGCTAGTCGAGTAAAAACACGTGCGAGAGGATGCATCCCGCAGGCTAGTCGAGCACAAACACGTGCGAGAGGATGCATCCCGCAGGCTAGTCGAGCAAAAACACGTGCGAGAGGATGCATCCCGCAGGCTAGTCGAGCAAAAACACGTGCGAAAGGATGCATCCCGCAGGCTAGTCGAGTAAAAACACGTGCGAGAGGATGCATCCCGCAGGCTAGTCGAGTAAAAACACGTGCGAGGTTTTGTGGGATGCGCATACGCAGGTTTTGTGGGATGCGCATGCGCAGGTTTTTTGGGATGCGCATGCGCAGGTTTTTTGGGATGCGCATGCGCAGGTTTTTTGGGATGCGCATGGCTAGTCGAGCAAAAACACGTGCGAGAGGAAGCATCCCGCAGGGTAGTCGAGTAAAAACACGTGCGAGAGGATGCATCCCGCAGGCTAGTCGAGTAAAAACACGTGCGAAAGGATGCATCCCGCAGGCTAGTCGAGCAAAAACACGTGCGAGAGGATGCATCCCGCAGGCTAGTCGAGCAAAAACACGTGCGAGAGGATGCATCCCGCAGGCTAGTCGAGTAAAAACACGTGCGAGAGGATGCATCCCGCAGGCTAGTCGAGCACAAACACGTGCGAGAGGATGCATCCCGCAGGCTAGTCGAGCAAAAACACGTGCGAGAGGATGCATCCCGCAGGCTAGTCGAGTAAAAACACGTGCGAAAGGATGCATCCCGCAGGCTAGTCGAGCACAAACACGTGCGAGGTTTTGTGGGATGCGCATGGGCAGGTTTCGTGGGATGCGCATGCGCAGATTTTTTGGGATGCGCATGCGCAGGTTTTTTGGGATGCGCATGGCTAGTCGAGCAAAAACACGTGCGAGAGGATGCATCCCGCAGGCTAGTCGAGCAAAAACACGTGCGAGAGGATGCATCCCGCAGGGTAGTCGGGCACAAACACGTGCGAGAGGATGCATCCCGCAGGCTAGTCGAGCAAAAACACGTGCGAGAGGATGCATCCCGCAGGCTAGTCGAGTAAAAACACGTGCGAGAGGATGCATCCCGCAGGCTAGTCGAGCAAAAACACGTGCGAGAGGATGCATCCCGCAGGCTAGTCGAGCAAAAACACGTGCGAGAGGATGCATCCCGCAGGCTAGTCGAGTAAAAACACGTGCGAGAGGATGCATCCTGCAGGCTAGTCGAGTAAAAACACGTCCGAGAGGATGCGTCCCGCAGGCTAGTCGAGCAAAAACACGTGCGAGAGGATGCATCCCGCAGGCTAGTCGAGTAAAAACACGTGCGAGAGGATGCTTCCCGCAGGCTAGTCGAGTAAAAACACGTGCGAGAGGATGCATCCCGCAGGCTAGTCGAGTAAAAACACGTGCGAGGTTTTGTGGGATGCGCATACGCAGGTTTTGTGGGATGCGCATACGCAGGTTTTGTGGGATGCGCATGCGCAGGTTTTTTGGGATGCGCATGGCAAGTCGAGCAAAAACACGTGCGAGAGTATGCATCCCGCAGGGTAGTCGAGTAAAAACACGTGCGAGAGGATGCTTCCCGCAGGCTAGTCGAGTAAAAACACGTGCGAGAGGATGCATCCCGCAGGCTAGTCGAGCACAAACACGTGCGAGAGGATGCATCCCGCAGGCTAGTCGAGCAAAAACACGTGCGAGAGGATGCATCCCGCAGGCTAGTCGAGTAAAAACACGTGCGAAAGGATGCATCCCGCAGGCTAGTCGAGCACAAACACGTGCGAGGTTTTGTGGGATGCGCATGCGCAGGTTTTGTGGGATGCGCATGCGCAGATTTTTTGGGATGCGCATGCGCAGGTTTTTTGGGATGCGCATGGCTAGTCGAGCAAAAACACGTGCGAGAGGATGCATCCCGCAGGCTAGTCGAGCAAAAACACGTGCGAGAGGATGCATCCCGCAGGCTAGTCGAGCAAAAACACGTGCGAGAGGATGCATCCCGCAGGCTAGTCGAGTAAAAACACGTGCGAGAGGATGCATCCCGCAGGCTAGTCGAGCACAAACACGTGCGAGAGGATGCATCCCGCAGGCTAGTCGAGTAAAAACACGTGCGAGAGGATGCATCCCGCAGGCTAGTCGAGCACAAACACGTGCGAGAGGATGCATCCCGCAGGCTAGTCGAGCAAAAACACGTGCGAGAGGATGCATCCCGCAGGCTAGTCGAGTAAAAACACGTGCGAAAGGATGCATCCCGCAGGCTAGTCGAGCACAAACACGTGCGAGGTTTTGTGGGATGCGCATGGGCAGGTTTCGTGGGATGCGCATGCGCAGATTTTTTGGGATGCGCATGCGCAGGTTTTTTGGGATGCGCATGGCTAGTCGAGCAAAAACACGTGCGAGAGGATGCATCCCGCAGGCTAGTCGAGCAAAAACACGTGCGAGAGGATGCATCCCGCAGGGTAGTCGGGCACAAACACGTGCGAGAGGATGCATCCCGCAGGCTAGTCGAGCAAAAACACGTGCGAGAGGATGCATCCCGCAGGCTAGTCGAGTAAAAACACGTGCGAGAGGATGCATCCCGCAGGCTAGTCGAGCAAAAACACGTGCGAGAGGATGCATCCCGCAGGCTAGTCGAGCAAAAACACGTGCGAGAGGATGCATCCCGCAGGCTAGTCGAGTAAAAACACGTGCGAGAGGATGCATCCTGCAGGCTAGTCGAGTAAAAACACGTGCGAGAGGATGCGTCCCGCAGGCTAGTCGAGCAAAAACACGTGCGAGAGGATGCATCCCGCAGGCTAGTCGAGTAAAAACACGTGCGAGAGGATGCTTCCCGCAGGCTAGTCGAGTAAAAACACGTGCGAGAGGATGCATCCCGCAGGCTAGTCGAGTAAAAACACGTGCGAGGTTTTGTGGGATGCGCATACGCAGGTTTTGTGGGATGCGCATACGCAGGTTTTGTGGGATGCGCATGCGCAGGTTTTTTGGGATGCGCATGGCAAGTCGAGCAAAAACACGTGCGAGAGTATGCATCCCGCAGGGTAGTCGAGTAAAAACACGTGCGAGAGGATGCTTCCCGCAGGCTAGTCGAGTAAAAACACGTGCGAGAGGATGCATCCCGCAGGCTAGTCGAGCACAAACACGTGCGAGAGGATGCATCCCGCAGGCTAGTCGAGCAAAAACACGTGCGAGAGGATGCATCCCGCAGGCTAGTCGAGTAAAAACACGTGCGAAAGGATGCATCCCGCAGGCTAGTCGAGCACAAACACGTGCGAGGTTTTGTGGGATGCGCATGCGCAGGTTTTGTGGGATGCGCATGCGCAGATTTTTTGGGATGCGCATGCGCAGGTTTTTTGGGATGCGCATGGCTAGTCGAGCAAAAACACGTGCGAGAGGATGCATCCCGCAGGCTAGTCGAGCAAAAACACGTGCGAGAGGATGCATCCCGCAGGCTAGTCGAGCAAAAACACGTGCGAGAGGATGCATCCCGCAGGCTAGTCGAGTAAAAACACGTGCGAGAGGATGCATCCCGCAGGCTAGTCGAGCACAAACACGTGCGAGAGGATGCATCCCGCAGGCTAGTCGAGCAAAAACACGTGCGAGAGGATGCATCCCGCAGGCTAGTCGAGCAAAAACACGTGCGAAAGGATGCATCCCGCAGGCTAGTCGAGTAAAAACACGTGCGAGAGGATGCATCCCGCAGGCTAGTCGAGTAAAAACACGTGCGAGGTTTTGTGGGATGCGCATACGCAGGTTTTGTGGGATGCGCATGCGCAGGTTTTTTGGGATGCGCATGCGCAGGTTTTTTGGGATGCGCATGGCTAGTCGAGCAAAAACACGTGCGAGAGGAAGCATCCCGCAGGCTAGTCGAGTAAAAACACGTGCGAAAGGATGCATCCCGCAGGCTAGTCGAGCAAAAACACGTGCGAGAGGATGCATCCCGCAGGCTAGTCGAGCAAAAACACGTGCGAGAGGATGCATCCCGCAGGCTAGTCGAGTAAAAACACGTGCGAGAGGATGCATCCCGCAGGCTAGTCGAGCACAAACACGTGCGAGAGGATGCATCCCGCAGGCTAGTCGAGCAAAAACACGTGCGAGAGGATGCATCCCGCAGGCTAGTCGAGTAAAAACACGTGCGAAAGGATGCATCCCGCAGGCTAGTCGAGCACAAACACGTGCGAGGTTTTGTGGGATGCTCATGCGCAGGTTTTGTGGGATGCGCATGCGCAGATTTTTTGGGATGCGCATGCGCAGGTTTTTTGGGATGCGCATGGCTAGTCGAGCAAAAACACGTGCGAGAGGATGCATCCCGCAGGCTAGTCGAGCAAAAACACGTGCGAGAGGATGCATCCCGCAGGCTAGTCGAGCAAAAACACGTGCGAGAGGATGCCTCCCGCAGGCTAGTCGAGTAAAAACACGTGCGAGAGGATGCATCCCGCAGGCTAGTCGAGCACAAACACGTGCGAGAGGATGCATCCCGCATTCTAGTCGAGCAAAAACACGTGCGAGAGGATGCATCCCGCAGGCTAGTCGAGCAAAAACACGTGCGAAAGGATGCATCCCGCAGGCTAGTCGAGTAAAAACACGTGCGAGAGGATGCATCCCGCAGGCTAGTCGAGTAAAAACACGTGCGAGGTTTTGTGGGATGCGCATACGCAGGTTTTGTGGGATGCGCATGCGCAGGTTTTTTGGGATGCGCATGCGCAGGTTTTTTGGGATGCGCATGCGCAGGTTTTTTGGGATGCGCATGGCTAGTCGAGCAAAAACACGTGCGAGAGGAAGCATCCCGCAGGGTAGTCGAGTAAAAACACGTGCGAGAGGATGCATCCCGCAGGCTAGTCGAGTAAAAACACGTGCGAAAGGATGCATCCCGCAGGCTAGTCGAGCAAAAACACGTGCGAGAGGATGCATCCCGCAGGCTAGTCGAGCAAAAACACGTGCGAGAGGATGCATCCCGCAGGCTAGTCGAGTAAAAACACGTGCGAGAGGATGCATCCCGCAGGCTAGTCGAGCACAAACACGTGCGAGAGGATGCATCCCGCAGGCTAGTCGAGCAAAAACACGTGCGAGAGGATGCATCCCGCAGGCTAGTCGAGTAAAAACACGTGCGAAAGGATGCATCCCGCAGGCTAGTCGAGCACAAACACGTGCGAGGTTTTGTGGGATGCGCATGCGCAGGTTTTTTGGGATGCGCATGGCTAGTCGAGCAAAAACACGTGCGAGAGGATGCATCCCGCAGGCTAGTCGAGCAAAAACACGTGCGAGAGGATGCATCCCGCAGGCTAGTCGAGCAAAAACACGTGCGAGAGGATGCATCCCGCAGGCTAGTCGAGTAAAAACACGTGCGAGAGGATGCATCCCGCAGGCTAGTCGAGCACAAACACGTGCGAGAGGATGCATCCCGCAGGCTAGTCGAGCAAAAACACGTGCGAGAGGATGCATCCCGCAGGCTAGTCGAGCAAAAACACGTGCGAGAGGATGCATCCCGCAGGCTAGTCGAGTAAAAACACGTGCGAGAGGATGCATCCCGCAGGCTAGTCGAGCACAAACACGTGCGAGAGGATGCATCCCGCAGGCTAGTCGAGCAAAAACACGTGCGAGAGGATGCATCCCGCAGGCTAGTCGAGCAAAAACACGTGCGAAAGGATGCATCCCGCAGGCTAGTCGAGTAAAAACACGTGCGAGAGGATGCATCCCGCAGGCTAGTCGAGTAAAAACACGTGCGAGGTTTTGTGGGATGCGCATACGCAGGTTTTGTGGGATGCGCATGCGCAGGTTTTTTGGGATGCGCATGCGCAGGTTTTTTGGGATGCGCATGCGCAGGTTTTTTGGGATGCGCATGGCTAGTCGAGCAAAAACACGTGCGAGAGGAAGCATCCCGCAGGGTAGTCGAGTAAAAACACGTGCGAGAGGATGCATCCCGCAGGCTAGTCGAGTAAAAACACGTGCGAAAGGATGCATCCCGCAGGCTAGTCGAGTAAAAACACGTGCGAGAGGATGCATCCCGCAGGCTAGTCGAGCACAAACACGTGCGAGAGGATGCATCCCGCAGGCTAGTCGAGCAAAAACACGTGCGAGAGGATGCATCCCGCAGGCTAGTCGAGCAAAAACACGTGCGAAAGGATGCATCCCGCAGGCTAGTCGAGTAAAAACACGTGCGAGAGGATGCATCCCGCAGGCTAGTCGAGTAAAAACACGTGCGAGGTTTTGTGGGATGCGCATACGCAGGTTTTGTGGGATGCGCATGCGCAGGTTTTTTGGGATGCGCATGCGCAGGTTTTTTGGGATGCGCATGCGCAGGTTTTTTGTGATGCGCATTGCTAGTCGAGCAAAAACACGTGCGAGAGGAAGCATCCCGCAGGGTAGTCGAGTAAAAACACGTGCGAGAGGATGCATCCCGCAGGCTAGTCGAGTAAAAACACGTGCGAAAGGATGCATCCCGCAGGCTAGTCGAGCAAAAACACGTGCGAGAGGATGCATCCCGCAGGCTAGTCGAGCAAAAACACGTGCGAGAGGATGCATCCCGCAGGCTAGTCGAGTAAAAACACGTGCGAGAGGATGCATCCCGCAGGCTAGTCGAGCACAAACACGTGCGAGAGGATGCATCCCGCAGGCTAGTCGAGCAAAAACACGTGCGAGAGGATGCATCCCGCAGGCTAGTCGAGTAAAAACACGTGCGAAAGGATGCATCCCGCAGGCTAGTCGAGCACAAACACGTGCGAGGTTTTGTGGGATGCGCATAGGCAGGTTTCGTGGGATGCGCATGCGCAGATTTTTTGGGATGCGCATGCGCAGGTTTTTTGGGATGCGCATGGCTAGTCGAGCAAAAACACGTGCGAGAGGATGCATCCCGCAGGCTAGTCGAGCAAAAACACGTGCGAGAGGATGCATCCCGCAGGGTAGTCGGGCACAAACACGTGCGAGAGGATGCATCCCGCAGGCTAGTCGAGCAAAAACACGTGCGAGAGGATGCATCCCGCAGGCTAGTCGAGTAAAAACACGTGCGAGAGGATGCATCCCGCAGGCTAGTCGAGCAAAAACACGTGCGAGAGGATGCATCCCGCAGGCTAGTCGAGCAAAAACACGTGCGAGAGGATGCATCCCGCAGGCTAGTCGAGTAAAAACACGTGCGAGAGGATGCATCCTGCAGGCTAGTCGAGTAAAAACACGTGCGAGAGGATGCGTCCCGCAGGCTAGTCGAGCAAAAACACGTGCGAGAGGATGCATCCCGCAGGCTAGTCGAGTAAAAACACGTGCGAGAGGATGCTTCCCGCAGGCTAGTCGAGTAAAAACACGTGCGAGAGGATGCATCCCGCAGGCTAGTCGAGTAAAAACACGTGCGAGGTTTTGTGGGATGCGCATACGCAGGTTTTGTGGGATGCGCATACGCAGGTTTTGTGGGATGCGCATGCGCAGGTTTTTTGGGATGCGCATGGCAAGTCGAGCAAAAACACGTGCGAGAGTATGCATCCCGCAGGGTAGTCGAGTAAAAACACGTGCGAGAGGATGCTTCCCGCAGGCTAGTCGAGTAAAAACACGTGCGAGAGGATGCATCCCGCAGGCTAGTCGAGCACAAACACGTGCGAGAGGATGCATCCCGCAGGCTAGTCGAGCAAAAACACGTGCGAGAGGATGCATCCCGCAGGCTAGTCGAGTAAAAACACGTGCGAAAGGATGCATCCCGCAGGCTAGTCGAGCACAAACACGTGCGAGGTTTTGTGGGATGCGCATGCGCAGGTTTTGTGGGATGCGCATGCGCAGATTTTTTGGGATGCGCATGCGCAGGTTTTTTGGGATGCGCATGGCTAGTCGAGCAAAAACACGTGCGAGAGGATGCATCCCGCAGGCTAGTCGAGCAAAAACACGTGCGAGAGGATGCATCCCGCAGGCTAGTCGAGCAAAAACACGTGCGGGAGGATGCATCCCGCAGGCTAGTCGAGTAAAAACACGTGCGAGAGGATGCATCCCGCAGGCTAGTCGAGCACAAACACGTGCGAGAGGATGCATCCCGCAGGCTAGTCGAGCAAAAACACGTGCGAGAGGATGCATCCCGCAGGCTAGTCGAGCAAAAACACGTGCGAAAGGATGCATCCCGCAGGCTAGTCGAGTAAAAACACGTGCGAGAGGATGCATCCCGCAGGCTAGTCGAGTAAAAACACGTGCGAGGTTTTGTGGGATGCGCATACGCAGGTTTTGTGGGATGCGCATGCGCAGGTTTTTTGGGATGCGCATGCGCAGGTTTTTTGGGATGCGCATGGCTAGTCGAGCAAAAACACGTGCGAGAGGAAGCATCCCGCAGGCTAGTCGAGTAAAAACACGTGCGAAAGGATGCATCCCGCAGGCTAGTCGAGCAAAAACACGTGCGAGAGGATGCATCCCGCAGGCTAGTCGAGCAAAAACACGTGCGAGAGGATGCATCCCGCAGGCTAGTCGAGTAAAAACACGTGCGAGAGGATGCATCCCGCAGGCTAGTCGAGCACAAACACGTGCGAGAGGATGCATCCCGCAGGCTAGTCGAGCAAAAACACGTGCGAGAGGATGCATCCCGCAGGCTAGTCGAGTAAAAACACGTGCGAAAGGATGCATCCCGCAGGCTAGTCGAGCACAAACACGTGCGAGGTTTTGTGGGATGCGCATGGGCAGGTTTCGTGGGATGCGCATGCGCAGATTTTTTGGGATGCGCATGCGCAGGTTTTTTGGGATGCGCATGGCTAGTCGAGCAAAAACACGTGCGAGAGGATGCATCCCGCAGGCTAGTCGAGCAAAAACACGTGCGAGAGGATGCATCCCGCAGGGTAGTCGAGTAAAAACACGTGCGAGAGGATGCATCCCGCAGGCTAGTCGAGTAAAAACACGTGCGAGAGGATGCATCCCGCAGGCTAGTTGAGCAAAAACACGTGCGAGAGGATGCATCCCGCAGGCTAGTCGAGCAAAAACACGTGCGAGAGGATGCATCCCGCAGGCTAGTCGAGCAAAAACACGTGCGAGGGGTTGCATCCCGCAGGCTAGTCGAGCAAAAACACGTGCGAGAGGATGCATCCCGCAGGCTAGTCGAGTAAAAACACGTGCGAGAGGATGCATCCTGCAGGCTAGTCGAGTAAAAACACGTGCGAGAGGATGCATCCCGCAGGCTAGTCGAGTAAAAACACGTGCGAGAGGATGCATCCCGCAGGCTAGTCGAGTAAAAACACGTGCAAGAGGATGCTTCCCGCAGGCTAGTCGAGTAAAAACACGTGCAAGAGGATGCTTCCCGCAGGCTAGTCGAGTAAAAACACGTGCGAGAGGATGCATCCCGCAGGCTAGTCGAGTAAAAACACGTGCGAGAGGATGCTTCCCGCAGGCTAGTCGAGTAAAAACACGTGCGAGAGGATGCATCCCGCATGCTAGTCGAGTAAAAACACGTGCAAGAGGATGCTTCCCGCAGACTAGTCGAGTAAAAACACGTGCGAGAGGATGCATCCCGCAGGCTAGTCGAGTAAAAACACGTGCGAGGTTTTGTGGGATGCGCATACGCAGGTTTTGTGGGATGCGCATGCGCAGATTTTTTGGGATGCGCATGCGCAGGTTTTTTGGGATGCGCATGGCTAGTCGAGCAAAAACACGTGCGAGAGGATGCATCCCGCAGGCTAGTCGAGTAAAAACACGTGCGAGGTTTTGTGGGATGCGCATGCGCAGGTTTTTTGGGATGCGCATGTGCAGGTTTTTTGGGATGCGCATGGCTAGTCGAGCAAAAACACGTGCGAGAGGATGCATCCCGCAGGCTAGTCGAGTAAAAACACGTGCGAGAGGATGCATCCCGCAGGCTAGTCGAGTAAAAACACGTGCGAGGTTTTGTGGGATGCGCATACGCAGGTTTTGTGGGATGCGCATGCGCAGGTTTTTTGGGATGCGCATGCGCAGGTTTTTTGGGATGCGCATGGCTAGTCGAGCAAAAACACGTGCGAGAGGAAGCATCCCGCAGGGTAGTCGAGTAAAAACACGTGCGAGAGGATGCATCCCGCAGGCTAGTCGAGTAAAAACACGTGCGAGAGGATGCATCCCGCAGGCTAGTCGAGCAAAAACACGTGCGAGAGGATGCATCCCGCAGGCTAGTCGAGCAAAAACACGTGCGAGAGGATGCATCCCGCAGGCTAGTCGAGTAAAAACACGTGCGAGAGGATGCATCCCGCAGGCTAGTCGAGCACAAACACGTGCGAGAGGATGCATCCCGCAGGCTAGTCGAGCAAAAACACGTGCGAGAGGATGCATCCCGCAGGCTAGTCGAGTAAAAACACGTGCGAAAGGATGCATCCCGCAGGCTAGTCGAGCACAAACACGTGCGAGGTTTTGTGGGATGCGCATGGGCAGGTTTCGTGGGATGCGCATGCGCAGATTTTTTGGGATGCGCATGCGCAGGTTTTTTGGGATGCGCATGGCTAGTCGAGCAAAAACACGTGCGAGAGGATGCATCCCGCAGGCTAGTCGAGCAAAAACACGTGCGAGAGGATGCATCCCGCAGGGTAGTCGAGTAAAAACACGTGCGAGAGGATGCATCCCGCAGGCTAGTCGAGTAAAAACACGTGCGAGAGGATGCATCCCGCAGGCTAGTTGAGCAAAAACACGTGCGAGAGGATGCATCCCGCAGGCTAGTCGAGCAAAAACACGTGCGAGAGGATGCATCCCGCAGGCTAGTCGAGCAAAAACACGTGCGAGGGGTTGCATCCCGCAGGCTAGTCGAGCAAAAACACGTGCGAGAGGATGCATCCCGCAGGCTAGTCGAGTAAAAACACGTGCGAGAGGATGCATCCTGCAGGCTAGTCGAGTAAAAACACGTGCGAGAGGATGCATCCCGCAGGCTAGTCGAGTAAAAACACGTGCGAGAGGATGCATCCCGCAGGCTAGTCGAGTAAAAACACGTGCAAGAGGATGCTTCCCGCAGGCTAGTGGAGTAAAAACACGTGCGAGAGGATGCTTCCCGCAGGCTAGTCGAGTAAAAACACGTGCGAGAGGATGCATCCCGCAGGCTAGTCGAGTAAAAACACGTGCGAGGTTTTGTGGGATGCGCATACGCAGGTTTTGTGGGATGCGCATACGCAGGTTTTGTGGGATGCGCATGCGCAGGTTTTTTGGGATGCGCATGGCTAGTCGAGCAAAAACACGTCCGAGAGTATGCATCCCGCAGGGTAGTCGAGTAAAAACACGTGCGAGAGGATGCTTCCCGCAGGCTAGTCGAGTAAAAACACGTGCGAGAGGATGCATCCCGCAGGCTAGTCGAGCACAAACACGTGCGAGAGGATGCATCCCGCAGGCTAGTCGAGCAAAAACACGTGCGAGAGGATGCATCCCGCAGGCTAGTCGAGTAAAAACACGTGCGAAAGGATGCATCCCGCAGGCTAGTCGAGCACAAACACGTGCGAGGTTTTGTGGGATGCGCATGCGCAGGTTTTGTGGGATGCGCATGCGCAGATTTTTTGGGATGCGCATGCGCAGGTTTTTTGGGATGCGCATGGCTAGTCGAGCAAAAACACGTGCGAGAGGATGCATCCCGCAGGCTAGTCGAGCAAAAACACGTGCGAGAGGATGCATCCCGCAGGCTAGTCGAGCAAAAACACGTGCGAGAGGATGCATCCCGCAGGCTAGTCGAGTAAAAACACGTGCGAGAGGATGCATCCCGCAGGCTAGTCGAGCACAAACACGTGCGAGAGGATGCATCCCGCAGGCTAGTCGAGCAAAAACACGTGCGAGAGGATGCATCCCGCAGGCTAGTCGAGCAAAAACACGTGCGAAAGGATGCATCCCGCAGGCTAGTCGAGTAAAAACACGTGCGAGAGGATGCATCCCGCAGGCTAGTCGAGTAAAAACACGTGCGAGGTTTTGTGGGATGCGCATACGCAGGTTTTGTGGGATGCGCATGCGCAGGTTTTTTGGGATGCGCATGCGCAGGTTTTTTGGGATGCGCATGGCTAGTCGAGCAAAAACACGTGCGAGAGGAAGCATCCCGCAGGCTAGTCGAGTAAAAACACGTGCGAAAGGATGCATCCCGCAGGCTAGTCGAGCAAAAACACGTGCGAGAGGATGCATCCCGCAGGCTAGTCGAGCAAAAACACGTGCGAGAGGATGCATCCCGCAGGCTAGTCGAGTAAAAACACGTGCGAGAGGATGCATCCCGCAGGCTAGTCGAGCACAAACACGTGCGAGAGGATGCATCCCGCAGGCTAGTCGAGCAAAAACACGTGCGAGAGGATGCATCCCGCAGGCTAGTCGAGTAAAAACACGTGCGAAAGGATGCATCCCGCAGGCTAGTCGAGCACAAACACGTGCGAGGTTTTGTGGGATGCGCATGGGCAGGTTTCGTGGGATGCGCATGCGCAGATTTTTTGGGATGCGCATGCGCAGGTTTTTTGGGATGCGCATGGCTAGTCGAGCAAAAACACGTGCGAGAGGATGCATCCCGCAGGCTAGTCGAGCAAAAACACGTGCGAGAGGATGCATCCCGCAGGGTAGTCGAGTAAAAACACGTGCGAGAGGATGCATCCCGCAGGCTAGTCGAGTAAAAACACGTGCGAGAGGATGCATCCCGCAGGCTAGTTGAGCAAAAACACGTGCGAGAGGATGCATCCCGCAGGCTAGTCGAGCAAAAACACGTGCGAGAGGATGCATCCCGCAGGCTAGTCGAGCAAAAACACGTGCGAGGGGTTGCATCCCGCAGGCTAGTCGAGCAAAAACACGTGCGAGAGGATGCATCCCGCAGGCTAGTCGAGTAAAAACACGTGCGAGAGGATGCATCCTGCAGGCTATTCGAGTAAAAACACGTGCGAGAGGATGCATCCCGCAGGCTAGTCGAGTAAAAACACGTGCGAGAGGATGCATCCCGCAGGCTAGTCGAGTAAAAACACGTGCAAGAGGATGCTTCCCGCAGGCTAGTCGAGTAAAAACACGTGCAAGAGGATGCTTCCCGCAGGCTAGTCGAGTAAAAACACGTGCGAGAGGATGCATCCCGCAGGCTAGTAGAGTAAAAACACGTGCGAGAGGATGCTTCCCGCAGGCTAGTCGAGTAAAAACACGTGCGAGAGGATGCATCCCGCATGCTAGTCGAGTAAAAACACGTGCAAGAGGATGCTTCCCACAGACTAGTCGAGTAAAAACACGTGCGAGAGGATGCATCCCGCAGGCTAGTCGAGTAAAAACACGTGCGAGGTTTTGTGGGATGCGCATACGCAGGTTTTGTGGGATGCGCATGCGCAGATTTTTTGGGATGCGCATGCGCAGGTTTTTTGGGATGCGCATGGCTAGTCGAGCAAAAACACGTGCGAGAGGATGCATCCCGCAGGCTAGTCGAGTAAAAACACGTGCGAGACGATGCATCCCGCAGGCTAGTCGAGTAAAAACACGTGCGAGGTTTTGTGGGATGCGCATGCGCAGGTTTTGTGGGATGCGCATGCGCAGGTTTTTTGGGATGCGCATGGCTAGTCGAGCAAAAACACGTGCGAGAGGATGCATCCCGCAGGCTAGCCGAGCAAAAACACGTGCGAGAGGATGCATCCCGCAGGCTAGTCGAGTAAAAACACGTGCGAGGTTTTGTGGGATGCGCATGCGCAGGTTTTGTGGGATGCGCATGCGCAGGTTTTTTGGGATGCGCATGTGCAGGTTTTTTGGGATGCGCATGGCTAGTCGAGCAAAAACACGTGCGAGAGGATGCATCCCGCAGGCTAGTCGAGTAAAAACACGTGCGAGAGGATGCATCCCGCAGGCTAGTCGAGTAAAAACACGTGCGAGGTTTTGTGGGATGCGCATACGCAGGGTTTGTGGGATGCGCATGCGCAGGTTTTTTGGGATGCGCATGCGCAGGTTTTTTGGGATGCGCATGCGCAGGTTTTTTGGGATGCGCATGGCTAGTCGAGCAAAAACACGTGCGAGAGGAAGCATCCCGCAGGGTAGTCGAGTAAAAACACGTGCGAGAGGATGCATCCCGCAGGCTAGTCGAGTAAAAACACGTGCGAGAGGATGCATCCCGCAGGCTAGTCGAGCAAAAACACGTGCGAGAGGATGCATCCCGCAGGCTAGTCGAGCAAAAACACGTGCGAGAGGATGCATCCCGCAGGCTAGTCGAGTAAAAACACGTGCGAGAGGATGCATCCCGCAGGCTAGTCGAGCACAAACACGTGCGAGAGGATGCATCCCGCAGGCTAGTCGAGCAAAAACACGTGCGAGAGGATGCATCCCGCAGGCTAGTCGAGTAAAAACACGTGCGAAAGGATGCATCCCGCAGGCTAGTCGAGCACAAACACGTGCGAGGTTTTGTGGGATGCGCATGGGCAGGTTTCGTGGGATGCGCATGCGCAGATTTTTTGGGATGCGCATGCGCAGGTTTTTTGGGATGCGCATGGCTAGTCGAGCAAAAACACGTGCGAGAGGATGCATCCCGCAGGCTAGTCGAGCAAAAACACGTGCGAAAGGATGCATCCCGCAGGCTAGTCGAGTAAAAACACGTGCGAGAGGATGCATCCCGCAGGCTAGTCGAGTAAAAACACGTGCGAGGTTTTGTGGGATGCGCATACGCAGGTTTTGTGGGATGCGCATGCGCAGGTTTTTTGGGATGCGCATGCGCAGGTTTTTTGGGATGCGCATGGCTAGTCGAGCAAAAACACGTGCGAGAGGAAGCATCCCGCAGGCTAGTCGAGTAAAAACACGTGCGAAAGGATGCATCCCGCAGGCTAGTCGAGCAAAAACACGTGCGAGAGGATGCATCCCGCAGGCTAGTCGAGCAAAAACACGTGCAAGAGGATGCATCCCGCAGGCTAGTCGAGTAAAAACACGTGCGAGAGGATGCATCCCGCAGGCTAGTCGAGCACAAACACGTGCGAGAGGATGCATCCCGCAGGCTAGTCGAGCAAAAACACGTGCGAGAGGATGCATCCCGCAGGCTAGTCGAGTAAAAACACGTGCGAAAGGATGCATCCCGCAGGCTAGTCGAGCACAAACACGTGCGAGGTTTTGTGGGATGCGCATGGGCAGGTTTCGTGGGATGCGCATGCGCAGATTTTTTGGGATGCGCATGCGCAGGTTTTTTGGGATGCGCATGGCTAGTCGAGCAAAAACACGTGCGAGAGGATGCATCCCGCAGGCTAGTCGAGCAAAAACACGTGCGAGAGGATGCATCCCGCAGGGTAGTCGAGTAAAAACACGTGCGAGAGGATGCATCCCGCAGGCTAGTCGAGTAAAAACACGTGCGAGAGGATGCATCCCGCAGGCTAGTTGAGCAAAAACACGTGCGAGAGGATGCATCCCGCAGGCTAGTCGAGCAAAAACACGTGCGAGAGGATGCATCCCGCAGGCTAGTCGAGCAAAAACACGTGCGAGGGGTTGCATCCCGCAGGCTAGTCGAGCAAAAACACGTGCGAGAGGATGCATCCCGCAGGCTAGTCGAGTAAAAACACGTGCGAGAGGATGCATCCTGCAGGCTAGTCGAGTAAAAACACGTGCGAGGTTTTGTGGGATGCGCATGCGCAGGTTTTGTGGGATGCGCATGCGCAGGTTTTTTGGGATGCGCATGTGCAGGTTTTTTGGGATGCGCATGGCTAGTCGAGCAAAAACACGTGCGAGAGGATGCATCCCGCAGGCTAGTCGAGCAAAAACACGTGCGAGAGGATGCATCCCGCAGGCTAGTCGAGTAAAAACACGTGCGAGACGATGCATCCCGCAGGCTAGTCGAGTAAAAACACGTGCGAGGTTTTGTGGGATGCGCATGCGCAGGTTTTGTGGAATGCGCATGCGCAGGTTTTTTGGGATGCGCATGGCTAGTCGAGCAAAAACACGTGCGAGAGGATGCATCCCGCAGGCTAGCCGAGCAAAAACACGTGCGAGAGGATGCATCCCGCAGGCTAGTCGAGTAAAAACACGTGCGAGGTTTTGTGGGATGCGCATGCGCAGGTTTTGTGGGATGCGCATGCGCAGGTTTTTTGGGATGCGCATGTGCAGGTTTTTTGGGATGCGCATGGCTAGTCGAGCAAAAACACGTGCGAGAGGATGCATCCCGCAGGCTAGTCGAGTAAAAACACGTGCGAGAGGATGCATCCCGCAGGCTAGTCGAGTAAAAACACGTGCGAGGTTTTGTGGGATGCGCATACGCAGGTTTTGTGGGATGCGCATGCGCAGGTTTTTTGGGATGCGCATGCGCAGGTTTTTTGGGATGCGCATGGCTAGTCGAGCAAAAACACGTGCGAGAGGAAGCATCCCGCAGGGTAGTCGAGTAAAAACACGTGCGAGAGGATGCATCCCGCAGGCTAGTCGAGTAAAAACACGTGCGAGAGGATGCATCCCGCAGGCTAGTCGAGTAAAAACACGTGCGAGGTTTTGTGGGATGCGCATACGCAGGTTTTGTGGAATGCGCATACGCAGGTTTTGTGGGATGCGCATGCGCAGGTTTTTTGGGATGCGCATGGCTACTCGAGAAAAAACACGTGCGAGAGGATGCATCCCGCAGGCAAGTCGAGCACAAACACGTGCGAGAGGATGCATCCCGCAGGCTTGTCGAGCAAAAACACGTGCGAGAGGATGCATCCCGCAGGCTAGTCGAGTAAAAACACGTGCGAAAGGATGCATCGCGCAGGCTAGTCGAGCACAAACACGTGCGAGGTTTTGTGGGATGCGCATGCGCAGGTTTTGTGGGATGCGCATGCGCAGATTTTTTGGGATGCGCATGCGCAGGTTTTTTGGGATGCGCATGGCTAGTCGAGCAAAAACACGTGCGAGAGGATGCATCCCGCAGGCTAGTCGAGCAAAAACACGTGCGAGAGGATGCATCCCGCAGGCTAGTCGAGTAAAAACACGTGCGAGGTTTTGTGGGATGCGCATACGCAGGTTTTGTGGGATACGCATACGCAGGTTTTGTGGGATGCGCATGCGCAGGTTTTTTGGGATGCGCATGGCTACTCGAGCAAAAACACGTGCGAGAGTATGCATCCCGCAGGGTAGTCGAGTAAAAACACGTGCGAGAGGATGCTTCCCGCAGGCTAGTCGAGCAAAAACACGTGCGAGAGGAAGCATCCCGCAGGGTAGTCGAGTAAAAACACGTGCGAGAGGATGCATCCCGCAGGCTAGTCGAGTAAAAACACGTGCGAGAGGATGCATCCCGCAGGCTAGTCGAGCAAAAACACGTGCGAGAGGATGCATCCCGCAGGCTAGTCGAGCAAAAACACGTGCGAGAGGATGCATCCCGCAGGCTAGTCGAGCAAAAACACGTGCGAGAGGATGCATCCCGCAGGCTAGTCGAGCAAAAACACGTGCGAGGGGTTGCATCCCGCAGGCTAGTCGAGCAAAAACACGTGCGAGAGGATGCATCCCGCAGGCTAGTCGAGTAAAAACACGTGCGAGAGGATGCATCCTGCAGGCTAGTCGAGTAAAAACACGTGCGAGAGGATGCATCCCGCAGGCTAGTCGAGTAAAAACACGTGCGAGAGGATGCATCCCGCAGGCTAGTCGAGTAAAAACACGTGCAAGAGGATGCTTCCCGCAGGCTAGTCGAGTAAAAACACGTGCAAGAGGATGCTTCCCGCAGGCTAGTCGAGTAAAAACACGTGCGAGAGGATGCATCCCGCAGGCTAGTCGAGTAAAAACACGTGCGAGAGGATGCTTCCCGCAGGCTAGTCGAGTAAAAACACGTGCGAGAGGATGCATCCCGCATGCTAGTCGAGTAAAAACACGTGCAAGAGGATGCTTCCCGCAGGCTAGTCGAGTAAAAACACGTGCGAGAGGATGCATCCTGCAGGCTAGTCGAGTAAAAACACGTGCGAGGTTTTGTGGGATGCGCATACGCAGGTTTTGTGGGATGCGCATGCGCAGATTTTTTGGGATGCGCATGCGCAGGTTTTTTGGGATGCGCATGGCTAGTCGAGCAAAAACACGTGCGAGAGGATGCATCCCGCAGGCTAGTCGAGTAAAAACACGTGCGAGACGATGCATCCCGCAGGCTAGTCGAGTAAAAACACGTGCGAGGTTTTGTGGGATGCGCATGCGCAGGTTTTGTGGAATGCGCATGCGCAGGTTTTTTGGGATGCGCATGGCTAGTCGAGCAAAAACACGTGCGAGAGGATGCATCCCGCAGGCTAGCCGAGCAAAAACACGTGCGAGAGGATGCATCCCGCAGGCTAGTCGAGTAAAAACACGTGCGAGGTTTTGTGGGATGCGCATGCGCAGGTTTTGTGGGATGCGCATGTGCAGGTTTTTTGGGATGCGCATGTGCAGGTTTTTTGGGATGCGCATGGCTAGTCGAGCAAAAACACGTGCGAGAGGATGCATCCCGCAGGCTAGTCGAGTAAAAACACGTGCGAGAGGATGCATCCCGCAGGCTAGTCGAGTAAAAACACGTGCGAGGTTTTGTGGGATGCGCATACGCAGGTTTTGTGGGATGCGCATGCGCAGGTTTTTTGGGATGCGCATGCGCAGGTTTTTTGGGATGCGCATGGCTAGTCGAGCAAAAACACGTGCGAGAGGAAGCATCCCGCAGGGTAGTCGAGTAAAAACACGTGCGAGAGGATGCATCCCGCAGGCTAGTCGAGTAAAAACACGTGCGGGAGGATGCATCCCGCAGGCTAGTCGAGTAAAAACACGTGCGAGGTTTTGTGGGATGCGCATACGCAGGTTTTGTGGAATGCGCATACGCAGGTTTTGTGGGATGCGCATGCGCAGGTTTTTTGGGATGCGCATGGCTACTCGAGAAAAAACACGTGCGAGAGGATGCATCCCGCAGGCAAGTCGAGCACAAACACGTGCGAGAGGATGCATCCCGCAGGCTTGTCGAGCAAAAACACGTGCGAGAGGATGCATCCCGCAGGCTAGTCGAGTAAAAACACGTGCGAAAGGATGCATCGCGCAGGCTAGTCGAGCACAAACACGTGCGAGGTTTTGTGGGATGCGCATGCGCAGGTTTTGTGGGATGCGCATGCGCAGATTTTTTGGGATGCGCATGCGCAGGTTTTTTGGGATGCGCATGGCTAGTCGAGCAAAAACACGTGCGAGAGGATGCATCCCGCAGGCTAGTCGAGCAAAAACACGTGCGAGAGGATGCATCCCGCAGGCTAGTCGAGTAAAAACACGTGCGAGGTTTTGTGGGATGCGCATACGCAGGTTTTGTGGGATGCGCATACGCAGGTTTTGTGGGATGCGCATGCGCAGGTTTTTTGGGATGCGCATGGCTACTCGAGCAAAAACACGTGCGAGAGTATGCATCCCGCAGGGTAGTCGAGTAAAAACACGTGCGAGAGGATGCTTCCCGCAGGCTAGTCGAGCAAAAACACGTGCGAGAGGAAGCATCCCGCAGGGTAGTCGAGTAAAAACACGTGCGAGAGGATGCATCCCGCAGGCTAGTCGAGTAAAAACACGTGCGAGAGGATGCATCCCGCAGGCTAGTCGAGCAAAAACACGTGCGAGAGGATGCATCCCGCAGGCTAGTCGAGCAAAAACACGTGCGAGAGGATGCATCCCGCAGGCTAGTCGAGTAAAAACACGTGCGAGAGGATGCATCCCGCATGCTAGTCGAGCAAAAACACGTGCGAGAGGATGCATCCCGCAGGCTAGTCGAGCAAAAACACGTGCGAGAGGATGCATCCCGCATGCTAGTCGAGTAAAAACACGTGCGAGAGGATGCATCCCGCAGGCTAGTCGGGCACAAACACGTGCGAGAGGATGCATCCCGCAGGCTAGTCGAGCAAAAACACGTGCGAGAGGATGCATCCCGCAGGCTAGTCGAGCAAAAACACGTGCGAGAGGATGCATCCCGCAGGCTAGTCGAGTAAAAACACGTGCGAGAGGATGCATCCTGCAGGCTAGTCGAGTAAAAACACGTGCGAGAGGATGCGTCCCGCAGGCTAGTCGAGCAAAAACACGTGCGAGAGGATGCATCCCGCAGGCTAGTCGAGTAAAAACACGTGCGAGAGGATGCTTCCCGCAGGCTAGTCGAGTAAAAACACGTGCGAGAGGATGCATCCCGCAGGCTAGTCGAGTAAAAACACGTGCGAGGTTTTGTGGGATGCGCATACGCAGGTTTTGTGGGATGCGCATACGCAGGTTTTGTGGGATGCGCATGCGCAGGTTTTTTGGGATGCGCATGGCTAGTCGAGCAAAAACACGTGCGAGAGTATGCATCCCGCAGGGTAGTCGAGTAAAAACACGTGCGAGAGGATGCTTCCCGCAGGCTAGTCGAGTAAAAACACGTGCGAGAGGATGCATCCCGCAGGCTAGTCGAGCACAAACACGTGCGAGAGGATGCATCCCGCAGGCTAGTCGAGCAAAAACACGTGCGAGAGGATGCATCCCGCAGGCTAGTCGAGGAAAAACACGTGCGAAAGGATGCATCCCGCAGGCTAGTCGAGCACAAACACGTGCGAGGTTTTGTGGGATGCGCATGCGCAGGTTTTTTGGGATGCGCATGGCTAGTCGAGCAAAAACACGTGCGAGAGGAAGCATCCCGCAGGCTAGTCGAGTAAAAACACGTGCGAGAGGATGCATCCCGCAGGCTAGTCGAGCAAAAACACGTGCGAGAGGATGCATCCCGCAGGCTAGTCGAGCAAAAACACGTGCGAGAGGATGCATCCCGCAGGCTAGTCGAGTAAAAACACGTGCGAGAGGATGCATCCCGCAGGCTAGTCGAGCACAAACACGTGCGAGAGGATGCATCCCGCAGGCTAGTCGAGCAAAAACACGTGCGAGAGGATGCATCCCGCAGGCTAGTCGAGTAAAAACACGTGCGAAAGGATGCATCCCGCAGGCTAGTCGAGCACAAACACGTGCGAGGTTTTGTGGGATGCGCATGGGCAGGTTTCGTGGGATGCGCATGCGCAGATTTTTTGGGATGCGCATGCGCAGGTTTTTTGGGATGCGCATGGCTAGTCGAGCAAAAACACGTGCGAGAGGATGCATCCCGCAGGCTGGTCGAGCAAAAACACGTGCGAGAGGATGCATCCCGCAGGCTAGTCGAGTAAAAACACGTGCGAGAGGATGCATCCTGCAGGCTAGTCGAATAAAAACACGTGCGAGAGGATGCGTCCCGCAGGCTAGTCGAGCAAAAACACGTGCGAGAGGATGCATCCCGCAGGCTAGTCGAGTAAAAACACGTGCGAGAGGATGCTTCCCGCAGGCTAGTCGAGTAAAAACACGTGCGAGAGGATGCATCCCGCAGGCTAGTCGAGTAAAAACACGTGCGAGGTTTTGTGGGATGCGCATACGCAGGTTTTGTGGGATGCGCAT